>NC_136121.1:14689215-14944215 GCF_965212315.1 Lampetra planeri | reverse complement strand
CACGTGACACAACTGCAGCGCCCCCGTGTGGCCACCACGTGATACAACTGCAGCGCCACCGTGTGGCCACCACGTGATACAACTGCAGCGCCACCGTGTGGCCACCACGTGATACAACTGCAGCGCTCCCGTGTGGCCACCACGTGATACACCTGCAGCGCCAGCGTGTGGCCACCACGTGATACATCTGCAGCGCCACCGTGTGGCCACTACGTGATACAACTGCAGCGCCACCGTGTGGCCACCACGTGATACAACTGCAGCGCCACCGTGTGGCCACCACGTGATACAACTGCAGCGCCACCGTGTGGCCACCACGTGATACAACTGCAGCACCACCGTGTGGCCACCACGTGATACAACTGCAGCGCCACCGTGTGGCCACCACGTGATACAACTGCAGCACCCCCGTGTGGCCACTACGTGATACAACTGCAGCGCCACCGTGTGGCCACTACGTGATACAACTTCAACTCCCCCGTGTAGCCACCACGTGATACAACTGCAGCGCCACCGTGTGGCCACCACGTGATACAACTGCAGCACCCCCGTGTGGCCACTACGTGATACAACTGCAGTGCCACCGTGTGGCCACGTGACACAACTGCAGCGCCCCCGTGTGGCCACCACGTGATACAACTGCAGTGCCACCACACGGAGGCAGTGCCACCGCGTGGTGGCCATCATGCGTGTGGGTGTGTTGGAGAGTACCCACAACATTGACAGCAACACTGGTGTGCTGCACTCGTAAAGAAATTCCCATGTTTGGTTTAAGTGAGAAACCTTTATAATTGGCTGTGTCGGGTGGTGGCGGGTTCAACATTTATCTTTACGCAATATAACCCAAACATTTCTCTATTTACTGTAGTTGTGCATTTGTCCACAAGAGGGCAACACGTGACTTGTATAGCCCTGACCGTAATCTGTAATGCTCATATAACCACCCCAGCCCTATAGCTTTAATTTAATTGAATATTTGGCTTGCATGCCACAATGATTGTTATAATTCAGTTGCTATACTTTAATGAAGGGATTTTGGAATATAAATAAATCCCCCCTCGTGCTATCCTATGCTTACCTATGTTTTTAGTACAATTCTTGGATGTAGAAATTGAAAATCCTTTTGGCCACTAACTATACGGTGGAAATATTTTTTTTATCAAACCCTCCGGACAATTTGTAGCCTACAAATGGTGCAGTCAGGAAATGTAAAAACTGATGCTGTCTCTTGGTTGCAGTGTTATTGACAAGCAAAATAAAGGCTTTATAGTAATATTTTGCTTCAGGTTTGACTTTTCCTAAGGGAAATTGTATTGACAAATTGTCAACAATGAACCTTAACAACATTTATTCTGAAATACATTTCGGGAATTTTTTTTTGGAGGGGGGGGTTAAGATTGACAATCACTGTCAGATTACACAAAATGAACTAAACGATTGTAGGGAAGTATATTTTTTAAAACCCTCGCAAAAAAAATCTATATTCAATGAGCATGGACTCGCCTAAATTACGCATAGGCTGCCGATAATCACCACGCAGGCTGCAATCTCAACACGTGTTGATGCACGATGTTAAACTTCATCCCTGTTGGGGATGTGTTACAGCCTCCTCCTTGCCTCATTACAATGAAAAACAATCCTGAGGATTTTGCGCTTAAAATAGCTTAAATGTTTCGCTTAAAAAAGCGACGGCCTACGAGTCTAGCTATTACTAACTATAAACACAAGACAGGCCTCGTAACTTTGTGTTGACAAAACATTCCACCGAATGAGCTGGTAACTCACCTTGATGAGCTGGTAATCCACATGGTCGAGCTGGTAATCCACAACACGAGCTGGTAATCCACAACACGAGCTGGTAATCCACATGAACGAGCTGGTAATCCACATGAATGAGCTGGTAATCCACATGGTCGAGCTGGTAATCCACAACACGAGCTGGTAATCCACAACACGAGCTGGTAATCCACAACACGAGCTGGTAATCCACAACACGAGCTGGTAATCCACATGAACGAGCTGGTAATCCACATGGTCGAGCTGGTAATCCACAACACGAGCTGGTAATCCACATGGTCTAGCTGGTAATCCACAACACGAGCTGGTAATCCTCATGAACGAGCTGGTAATCCACATGGTCGAGCTGGTAATCCACATTGTCGAGCTGGTAATCCACATTGTCGAGCTGTAATCCACAACACGAGCTGGTAATCCTCATGAACGAGCTGGTAATGCACATGAACGAGCTGGTAATCCACATGAACGAGCTGGTAATCTACATGGTCGAGCTGGTAATCCACATGAACGAGCTGGAAATCCACATGGTCGAGCTGGTAATCCACATGAACGAGCTGGTAATCCACATGAACGAGCTGGTAATCCACATGGTCGAGCTGGTAATGCACATGAACGAGCTGGTAATCCACATGGTCGAGCTGGTAATCCACATGAACGAGCTGGTAATGGAGCGTCTATTTAAGCTGGGATGGAGGGGGGAAGAGCGCCTTGACAAAATAATTTGCATATCAAGAGGAATTTAGCATATTTATGGGAAATGCAGATATGCGATTAGTACTACTTTTGAAAAGCGTAGGGGGTTTGGCGGGGGGTTTAAAGTCATATTATGTCCGTGCATTATGCAGGATTGGCAGCATCAAAGGGAGGGGATAGGGGTAGCATTAATAAAGGGAAGGAATGTTAATAGTATGTAGCTGCAGTAACTAAAACCACCACGTAAACAACTAAAGTATAAACTACATAGTATCATCAGTATACTAAATATACTCTCCAATAAGCTGAGCTACTAACAGTAAGTCATACATTACAATTCTATGTTGCAAAAAATAAAATATGCTTCCAGCTAAACTTTATTCTCTTACATCACACGGGTCTACCCCGTACTATATACTGCCATAGACAAACCCAACATTAAATTACATACTGTATTACTATACACACCCTATACCTTCGACTATACATTGTAATATTACACTATGTATTATTCTACCCACCCTACTGTATATCCCACTGCTGTATATTCACTATACAATTATGATACTATATATTACCTTATACATTGTATTAAACATTACAATTTTATACTATTTATTATTATACAATCTACTATACACTATACCAGGGGTCTGCAACCTTTAAGACATAAAGAGCCACTTGGACCCGTTTCCGAAGGAAAAAATAAACTGGGAGCCGCAAAACCATTGCAACATTTAAAACAAATATAACACTGCATATATTGTTTCTTACCTTATTGCTATATACAGGATCGTGCAGTCAGCTGTCAATCTGAATAAAAAAAGGACTTTTTAACTTAACAATGTAAAATATATTTTTGCAAATTAATAGCTAAATTACCTGGTTAATGGGATTTTTGCTCCTGAACCTCAGTGCACAGTGTCTGCACATCAGGGCTGTAAGACGTCACCTTCATTTTCACACAGGCTTGCAAGCTGTCATCTGTGAGGCGTGATCGATGTTTGTTTTTAATATAGTTCATGTTGGAGAAGACCTGCTCACATACATATGTGGAGCCGAAGATCGACAGGACTCCAAATGCATACTTTTTCATGTTTATATAAGTGTTGGGGATGGCATTCCATGTTTCGAATACAAGTTTGTCCTGTTTGGGAAGGTTTTCAATATCACTCCATTTATGATTCTGAGCCAGAATGGCCTTCTGACGGGCAACATCCTCAAGAGTAGCGGTCAAGCATTTGAACTTGGACACCCATATATCTTTGTCGGCTATATCGGCCAGTTCCATCTCAAGATCAGGTTGACTTACACCTGCAAATGCAGTCATATTCAATAGGGATGGATCGATCGCCAGGGGAGTGACAGGGAAGGATAATGTCGTTTTTTCCTCTCTGAACTCACAGAATCGTTTCCCAAACGAACTTTGCATTGTGGTGATTGCAGACTTGAAATATTCCAAATTTATCGTATCATGACTTTGTTTGAACTCTCTCAAAGAGGGAAAGTGAGACAGTGTACCTCTCTGTAAATCTTTGACAAACACTGTCAACTTGCGCTCGAATGCCAAAACCTCCTCCAGCATGTGCAGGGATGTGCCTCCTTTCCCCTGAAGGGTTGTATTTAGCGTGTTTAGATGTGCTGTCATGTCTACCATAAAATGTAATTTTTCCAGCCACTCTGGCTGTTCCAGCTCAGCAAAGGTGAGCTCTTTGCTGCCCAGGAAGGTTTTTACTTCTTCCAAACATGTGACAAAGCAACGGCAACGTTATTGCCTGTCACCGGGCGGGCAGTGTGGAGCGGAGCGGCGACCTGTCAGCAGCGGCAACGCCAGAGCAGGTGTCACAGTGCGCCTCCTCCCCTCGCTAGCATCCGCCCCGGAGCCGCGGTCAAGGTTCAAAAGAGCCGCATGCGGCTCCGGAGCCGCAGGTTGCCGACCCCTGCACTATACCATTGACTATACACTATTACAATGGTGTATAGTAATACAGTATATAATTTAATGTTGGGTTTGTCTATGGCAGTATATAGTACGGTGTAGACCCGTGTGATGTAAGAGAATAAAGTTTAGCTGGAAGCATATTATATTTTTTGCGACGTAGAATTGTAATGTATTACTTACTGTTAGTAGCTCAGCTTATTGGAGAGTATATTTAGTATACTGATGATACTATGAAGTTTATACTTTAGTTGTTTACGTGGTTGTTTAGGTACTGCAGCTACATACTATTAACATTCCTTCCCATTATTAATGCTACCCCTATCCCCTCCTGCATAATGCACGGGCATAATGACTTTAAACCCCCCGCCAAACCTCCTACGCATTTCACAAGTAGTACTAATCGCATATCTGCATTTCCCATAAATAAGCTAATTTCTTCTTGATATGCAAATTATTTTGTCAAGGCGCTCTTCCCCCCTCCATCCCAGCTTAAATAGACGCTCCAAGCCTGGGGTGTGTCATTCATATTGTCTTCTCGACAGACCTGTTCTCCACCTCAGGACGGCTGCTTGCGTTGTGGCCGAAACGTCGTGAGAATTATTTTATTATGTTATATATTTTTTATTTTTTTATTTCCATTCTACATGACTTTACCGAAAGAACCAAGAAGATGAATCCCTGCAGTTACGAAAGCTTTAAATCGAAATCTTAACACCAGTTTTGTTGCCAGAAAAAAAGGAGAAAACCCTATTATCATATTTTGGTACTGGCAAAGGAGATCCCATGATGAATTGTGTTATGTTTTGAATTAGATAATTTTATTTCTTCATTAAAAGCTTATATCTTTTACATCTGGAAGACTTTATTGAAAAGGACATTTCACGTGAATTTTCTCTCGTCGTTAAGTAGAAGGCCTTACTGGAGGTTCAGTTCGATGTGATCGAGATAAGGCGACATGGAGCTGGCCGTGCGAGAAGACCGCCATCTGCATTTCATTCATCTCCATAAATATAAAGGCAAAGTTGTGATTATGTGTGTGTTCAAAATGTTTAGCGTACTACCGGACATGCAACAAACTTGAAATTTGCCATGTGGGTACTTTCCAGACTGTACACCGTGTAAATTTATTTTAAAAAAATACATGTGGAAGCGTCACGCAGTGTGCCTGCTCATGTCACGCACCCTCCCTCCAACCCTCCGCGGGTACAGTGCCATACAAATGTGTTGCAGGTCTAAGGCGTTCTTCGCGCAGCATTGCTGCTTTATTATTTCAGTCGTTTACTGCCGGACGCACCCTGAACGTTGTGTCTGCAGCAGGCGCGTGTCTGTGCACCTATGGACGTGTGTGGGGGGGAGCGGTAGTGTAGTGGTTAGTGCGCTGCGCTACGAACCCGGCGAACCGAGTTCGATTCCCGCTCACGGCCACCACCGGTGACGATTATTTGAACCGGTCCTGGGCCTCCCCTAGGTAGACTGGTGTGGTGTGTAGTAAACAATCGCCACTGGGGAGACAAAGGCGGTCGGGCGTGGTGAATCCAAGTCCCGGGTAGTAAAGCTAGTTATCTATATAACATTGTTTTTTTACCCAAAGTGTTACACGTGAATGCAGCTGCGCTTATACAATATACCACTAGAAATAACAAAAATGCCGATAAATGCAAATCGTGTAACGAATAACATGACTCCGTTTCTTAAACGTATTTTTCCGCACCGTTTGTTTAAAACAAAATGTTAAACTACATTAAATACAAAGATGTCAGATCTTGTCATCCTCATCATAACAATCGCACGGATAATCAATGCAGCATATTAAGGTGCAGCAATGCATTATGTCAATTAATATTTCTTTTTTGGTCTCGTCACTTATTTTCGTTAAAGTACGCATCTTTGTTTTTCTCAAAAGGCAAGGCACATGATGTGGGTGCCTTTCGTTTTTTCCTTTAAATTCATTTCCCGACTACTTCGTGCAAATAAAAAAAATTGCTTTTGTTAATCCATCATATAATAGTGCCATTCGCAACTAGAGCCCTAACGTCTATATATCGTACATATATTATAGATATATAAAAGAAACTCCTTAAAAACATTTTTTTTTAAACAACGCTTTTATTCACAACTTAGTTCAACTCACAGTCGAAAAGTACGCCAATGATGCGGCGCCTGCTCCCACATCAACGCTGACTTGAATTGTTTGATGACTTTATAACTGCGTCTTGAATGTCCAACTTCTGTGCTTGTGTGGAGCGATGGCGGCCGTAACTCGACCACGCGGCGCGTGCGCGCCTGAGGCACGCGGCGCTGGCTTCTTGTGCGAGGCGATTCCACAGTTTAGGGACCGCGGCGTTTTGACCTATACAGATATATAATTAATAAGCCGTCCATACAAACATTGTTTGAAAGCAGGCATGCATTGTCTCCGGATCTGAGTACTTGTGCAACATTTGGAATTGATTGGAGAACAGGAAGTAGACTAAAGGTTGATTACAATATTTGACCACGACAAACACAAGTGAAGTTAAATAAACTCCTTAAAAAAAGTAAAAAAATACGGTTTTATTCACAACTTCGTTTAACTCACGCTCGAGAAGCATATCAACGATGCGGCGTCTACTCCCACATCAACGCTTACTTGAATAAATTGATCTTCTTGGTTCTTTCGGTAAAGCAATGTAGAAGGGAAATAATAAAATAACACAAATAAAACACAATAAAATTTAAATTCTCACGACGAAATGTTATAAATGAATCTTCAATGTAAAACTTGTGTTTGCGTGGAGCGAGGGTGCCCGTAACTCGTTGACACGGAGCGTGCGCGCCTGAGGCACGTGGCGCCTGCTTCTTGGGCGACGCGATTCGAGAGTTTAGGGACCGCGGAGTTTTTGACCTACACAAATATATATAAATAATAAGGCGTCCATACAAAATGTGAATTGCTTTAAAATAGCGAATTAATTTATTAATTGATGCCGATTTTGAAAGAGGCATGCATTGTCACCGGATCTGAGTCCGTGTGCAACATTTGGAATTGATTGGACAACAGGAAGTAGACTAAATGTTGATTACAAGATGTGACCACGACACAGCAATCAAGTTAGGTGAAACCGTTGAAAACCCTCGACTGTGTACTGTAGTTGTGCATGTGTCCACACGAGGGAGATACGTGACTTGTGTAGAACCTATAGCCCTGACCATAATCTGTAATGCTCATATAGCCACCTCAAACCCTATGGCCTTGATTGAATTGAATCTCTGGCTTGCATGCCACAATGCTTGTTATAATTTTAGTTGCTATACTTCAGTTATTTGAGGAAAGGGATTTTGAAAAAAAAATGTCGCCCCCCCTATGCTATCCGATGTTTGCCTCTGTTTTAGTACGATTCGTGGATGTATAAATTGCAAATGCTTTTTGGGGGCTCATTTCACGATGGAAGTGTTTTTTAAATCCCTCGGGAAAATTTGTAGCCGACATATTTTGAAATCAGGAAATGTTAAAACTGACTCTGTGGACCTTTAGATTGTTCAGTAGTCAAGGCCCAACAATCTTTGATCTGTCAATGAAAGCCTGTGAAAGAGAATGTAATTTTGAGCACAGAGCCCCCATTTTTGGAAAACCATTCAACTCAGTGGCTCGAATGCAGCTGTTTTTGACTCAGGGGGCTTCATTGAGACAAGGGGTGACTCGGTTAACATCAGTTGCAGTATATACAGATCTTACAGACCATGTGTAAGTATGTTTTTCGTACAATTCTGGGACGCAGAAATTGCAAATGCTTTCGAAATGTTTTTCGTCAAACCCCTGGACAATTTGTAGCCTCCATATTCTGCAAGCAGGAAATGCAACAACTGGCTCTCCATGTCCTTTGGTTGCAGTATTATTGACAAGCAAAAGTAAGGGCTTTTAGCAATGTTTTGCAACAATTAGACTTTTTCCAATGTAAAATTGCATTGAAAAATGGTCAACTTTGCACCTTAATAACCCTTAAAGCTAAACCTACCCCTAATTCAATTGGGTTAGTGCGTTGATTTTTTTTTCTCGAAAAAAATATATTTGTATAATCACCCAATTTTATTTTATATATAGCATAGTATGCCTCAAGGCATTGGAGGAATGAGCTTCTAATTGTAAAATGACATGTTAAAAATGTGCCAATTTTTTTGCAAAAAAACACATAGTACGTTTAATTTAACAGTTTTTGTTTCATACATCACGTAGTAAGACTAACGTCAACGGAAGAATTCACAGTGGCAAGAATGTAACGACCTTGCCTGGTATACAGGAGGTCGTAGGTTCAGCCCCGTCCCTCGCACCTGCTGTATGTTTGTAGTTTGAATGTTTACCCCACGGCCGTGTGGCTTTTCCCCTCCACATGCGTTTAGTGTATTTGACTGCTATGTCGATTTTTTCACGCAGAAAAAATATACATGTTAAATTCCCCAGTTTGTATACAGCGTTGCAAATTCAATGGAGGAATTCACTTCTCATTGACCCCTAACCCTGACCGTTTACCATAACCCTGACTAGGCTAACAGGGTATATGGATTATTTTGAGAGTCCCTATTCCATTACCGTGAGCCCCACAACCACTTCCCTGGTGTTCACATTCCCGGATGAGGAATCGGAACTCCGAGATTTGGAATTGAGACTCCTGCTTTGGAATTTTTACTTCTTAGGGTTGCAAGTGAGATGCCTCCAATATGCCTTTAAACGCGTCTCAGCGAGATGAGTTGAATCATATATGGCTCGACTCTGTCAAGTAGAGTCGAAGGGCATACACCACTTGCTTGTGTGACGTGTGGAACCGGGGCGGCATTTTGCATTGAAGTCGATGATGGGTCTGAATGTTGACGATTTGAAGCGCACTGTTTGGGAATGCAGTGCGTTTCACTATTTCAGCACCGATGTTCACCAAATATTCAACGGTGTAAACGTATGGGACAGCTTGGGATGTCAATGAAGTAGTTTGTTACTTGAAAATCCATGAAGAAATATAGAATTGCAGTGAAAATCGGCCAGATAGTTTATTTTTTACCGGCGCCGGACGTGTTACGTGTGCCCTATGGTGGACAAGGGCAGTACCATAAGCATTCAATTCGTGGTTACGTCTATCTGGTAGACATGTGCAGTAAATCATTTCTGATTCAACCGCATTAATTGATCAAACCAAACAGTTCTCGTTGAAACCTTCTGCAGCCAGGCCACCAAGATTATATGGCTTGCCAAAGATACATAAAAAAGATACACCCTTCGTCCCATTGTCTCTATCAACTCCCCCACCTACAAACTGGCTCGTTTTTTGTCTGAAATCCTGTGGCCTTTCACTGGAAAAACCACCTCTGCGGTACTAAACTCTACTGACCTGGTATCGACAATCAAGGGAATTTCCCTGTCCCCAGACGACCTGCTTGTCAGTTTTGATGTGGTTTCCTTATTCACCAAAGTTCCTGTACCTGACACCATCGCAATCATTGAAGACTTGGTTCATCAAGGACTGAATACTGAGGTACCCCCCCTGGTGAGACACTGCTTAACCAATACATACTTCACCTGGAATGGAACTTTCTACAAACAAACTGAGGGCACCCCAATGGGCTCCCCCCTATCTCTGGTTGTAGCCAACGTTTTCATGGAGAAATTTGAGACTGACGCCATCCAGACTGCCACTCTACGCCCGACCTTATGGAAGAGGTACGTAGATGACACGTTTGTCATCTGGCCACATGGCCAACCTGCTCTAGACCAATTCCTCGACCACATCAATTCCATACACCCAGCCATCAGATTCACCATGGAAGTCGAAACAGATGGCAAGCTACCCTTTTTGGATGTCCTAATTAAAAGGAGACCTGATGGTTCAATGAGCCACTCTGTCTACAGGAAAGCCACCCATACGGATGCTTACCTAAAACCGGATTCCCACCACCATCCATCCCAGAAGAATTCCCTCATCAAGACTCTACAGCATAGAGCCTAATGCATCTCCGACCAGGAACACATTGCCAGTGAACTCAAGCACGTACGCCAAGCTCTTAAGGCTAATGGTTACTCCGACTACACAATCCGCAAAGCCATCACTCCAACCATCAAGAAGAATCCTGTTGAGGAGCCTTTCAAAACCATCACCTTACCCTACATTGCTGGGGTCACAAAAAATACCTCCAAAATCCTGATTAAGCACAAGATCCAGGTCCGATTCAACACAGTACATAAAATCTGTGATCTGGTCCCGTCTGTAAAAGATGTGGTTCCAGACATACAGTACCCTGGCGTCCACAAACTAAGCTGCCTCTGTGGTAGCAGTTACATTGGAGAAACCAAACGACGCCTCGGACCGCATCCGTGAACATAAAGCAGAGCTGAAACACGGTAGGACAAACACCTCAGCCGTGGCAGATCACTGTTACAATTCAGTGGGCTCACATGACATTGACTTCTCCAAGACAGAGGTTCTCTGCAAGCCATCTGGCTACCATGAGAGATTCGTTCATGAGGCGATCCACATATACAAACACAGAGACAATTTCAACCGAGAAGATGGATTCTGGCTCAGCAATCATTGGAAGGACGTAATAAACCATTTCGGATCTTAACGGATTGTGTTTCACGTTTACGGTGACTTTCAGACCGCAGTCCACTCACTGGCATTGACTATATATATTTTATTCTCCGCAGGGAATGGATTCTTTGCTCCGCTGCAAGTCTCGATCGACCACTCTCCCATTGACATATTTCGTTGCTTCCTCTTAGTACCTTTCACGCGACGGTAAATGGTATAGTGTATAGCAGTATAATAAATAGTATAAAAGTGTAATGTTTAATATAATGTATAAGGTAATATATAGTATCGTAATTGTATAGTGAATATACAGCAGTGTGGTATACAGTAGGGTGGGTAGAATAATAGTGTAATATTACAATGTATAGTCTAAGGTATAGGGTGGTGTATAGTAATGCAGTATATAATTTAATGTAGGGTTTGTCTATGGCAGTATATAGTACGGGGTAGACCCGTGTGATGTAAGAGAAAAAAGTTTAGCTGGAGGCATATTTCCCTTCTACGTGACTTTACCGAAAGAACCAAGAAGATGAATCCCTGCAGTCACGAAAGCTTTAAATCGAAATTGAATGTAAGGTATTTTAATAGTTTTAATGACTTGGTCAGTTTCAACTCTCGTGTTATTTGATTTGGTTTTGGCATTCAGTGCCCTAAACATGTCATTATTGTAACCGTTCAATTGCTGCGCTTTTTAACATGTGTAATGACCCCAGGAGACACGGTTCTTGCAATGATCTTTATTGAATACACGTACACATGACATGTGAAGACCGGAACTCCAACAGCAGCCGCGCGAACCTCTCGTCTCGACCCCTTTTATCCTCAGCATGGCCACGCTCCTTCTCGATGGCTCTCAGTCCCTGATCCGCACCTGCTCCCTTCTACCCCTTGGCCACAGCCCCTATTCTCGATCGTTCCCGTTTGTCCATTAACCTGTCATTACCCTGTGTTCCCCCTAGTCTTCTCCCATGCTAATTCCCCTGTCATTACTCCCCAAGACCGCTCGTCCCCTGTCCCGTCTTAACACGTTTAATTTCCCTTCTCCAACTATCACCATCTGACACTTTCTTATCCCGATGTATGAGCGTCTTGATGAGAAAATGTCTGTGCGGGGTGATGGTGACTGCATTCAGATAGGTGCCAATGTGCATTATTTTGGTAAACGCTGTTATTTTACCATTTTGGCCGAGCCCAAGCAGAATAGGGAGCGTTCTGTCAACTTCAATTAACTGGATGGACGGGTTTTGTGAGTTGAGATGATTTAGAAAGTCTTTAAGTGTATCTTTGCCATGTGGCCAGACCACCAGTGTGTCATCCACATATCTAAACCAAGCAGAGGGTTTTAATGTGCTTGAAGCTATTACTTTTGTTTCAAAATCTTCCATGTACAAATTGGTAATCACAGGAAACAAAGTAGAGCCCATTGCTGCTCCTTCATTTTGTTTATAGAAATTATCTTTCCACAATAAATGTGTTCTTAAGACAGTGTTCAGCTAGTCATGCGATATGTTTTGCTAAACCTGTGTTCGTTACCAGAGTAGCAAGTACATTATTTGATTCGTTGACCGGAATCTTCGTCAACAGAGACGTCGCATTAAAACGTATTAGAATATCTTTAGGGTCAAGCTAAAGATCTATAATTATATTTACAAATGTTGCGAGTTTTTAATGAACAAACAGGTCCTGCCTAAGTAGGGCTGTATTTGTTTAGTTAAGTATTGTGCTAATTTATGTGGCAGAGCCTATTGTACTATGGGTCTTAATGGGACATCGGGTTTGTGAATCTTTGGGAGCCCATAAAGTCTTGGTGGTTTTGACACCCTTAGTTTGATCAGGTATTGCTCTTCCTTGGGATTTGATGACTTTGCAATGATTGCCGTTGTCTTCCGTACCAAGGTGCTGGTTGGGTCTCGTTTAATTTTAAAGTAGACATCTTCAGAGTAAATCTTAGATTTTATTATAGTAATCCTCACGGGGCATCACAACAGTTGATCGGCCCTTATCAGCAGCAAGAATTTGTATATCTTAGCATGGTTGGCTACGTAGAGTGCAAAATAAGTTCAACATACAGTTCAGAATCAGAATATTTTATACTCGAGGAATCCGATGAGCTATAAAGCTCTTTTTCACAGATGTCCAGTAGGGGAATGGGGTAAGAACGTTACAACAAATAATACAAAACATGACAGTTCATTTTTGCGGGCATAGAGACAGACACACAGACAGGGTAAGGCGGTGTTGTGGGTGAACGAGCGGGTGAGTAGGCGTGTGGGTAGGTGGAGTGGGTGAGTAGATGAGTGGATAGAGGAGTGGGTTAGTCTCACCTCGATGTCTCACGGTCTTTTGAAGCTAATTTAATGGGGCTCTGATGATGCAAAATCACCATCAGCAGCATGAGCAATTATCACCACTTGCTACTACTAATTGTGCTGCTGGTGATCATGATGTTGCCGATGGTGGAACAGCAGAAGCATCATCAGCGAGTAATGATGCAGAATTATCAACATCACTTACTGCTGTTGATGATTTGGTATTCTCAGCATAATCATCATGTGCTGCTGCTGTTGGTGAATCTCAATCATATGCTGATACAAAACTCATCATTGCTTGAACCTGATGATGATGGAACAAGCAGAAGCATCCTCAAAAACACCACATTCTGCTGATATACAGGTACAGCAGCAGTATCACAGTAATCAGCTGCTGCTGCTACGGATGCATTTAGCAGGCGTCCATGTTGGTTAATTAATTTATCAGGCACAGAGAGACCACAGAGACCCACCCCAGGACCGAACCTTCTAAATAATGCAACCATTCGCTTTCTTACAAACGCTTCGATCCTTACGCAGTTCCCAGAGAACACAGCACATAAAATAAAATCAACGTTTTATTTGTACAGTTAACAAGTCACATCCACGCAGCTTGCATTACACAATCTGAAATATAAATTCCAATGCAATGTCAGGATCAGTATCAAATTAAATGTCTGCATATTCAAAACCCTTTGGTCTAATACACCATGCTTGGTTTGTAAAGCTCCAAACACGATAAAAAAATACAATTTCTCCAGCCTGCCAATTGCTGTACACTCCCCATGA
Organism: Lampetra planeri; assembly: GCF_965212315.1. Lineage (NCBI taxonomy): Eukaryota > Metazoa > Chordata > Hyperoartia > Petromyzontiformes > Petromyzontidae > Lampetra > Lampetra planeri. The sequence goes on along the minus strand of NC_136121.1, from coordinate 14,930,131 downwards.
GTTCAAAACAAACTCACAGAATTTTAACACATGAACATGGGGCTCCATTTAAGTGTTGACGAATGTAACATTTTTTCAGATTTTTCCATGATAATTTGGCAAGGTATCCATGAACAAATGTGGGACATAGCCAAGGTGATGCAAAGTGATTATCATAATGTCAATCTATCCTGTTGTCTTCACATTTACAAATTAGTGCTTTTTCTGGGTTTTTACAGCTTTGTTGGATGCTCCCAATACGATTCGGCGCAGGGGTTTTAGTTGACGATTCACCTTTGGAGTGATTGGCACCTGGAAAGCCACACTCTGCCGCCTCAAAGCCTGCAAGGGAGAATTCAGAGGATGACATGTTGCCTTCATGATACATGCTTGTGTATAAATGAATCAGTGAATACATGTTCTAGTGTGAGTCAAGCTAGTCGCCAAACTCTTGGGTGTGGCCTGGATCCACTGCAAACAGAAGGGCCTTGGAAGACTTTGGTCAATGTCTGGCAGATCAGCAAGAACAACGACCCAAAACATCTGGCAAGCTATGTTCATGCACGACTCTTTGTACAATTCTATATGGTAGTCAATTTAAAGTGGTTTCTCACCCACAAATGGCTCAAACGAGCATGGGAAGTTCAATCCATAAGAATACCACTTTTATAAAAATGCATTACATTTTCAAATATAGTCAGTCTTGTATTAAGTTGCTCAAAGATAACGAATTATAAGTGCCACTTTAGAGTACGTTATGACAAGCATGTTGTAGCTCTAATGACACCACACAATTATATATGATACACAGACCCATTCCTGAGCATACATTTCTTGAAGTGGCTAATAGTAGTGAGTTTTCTCAAATCACATAAGCCTGGTGGAAGTGACGCTCAGTCAAAGCGATTGAGTTGTGATCTGCTAGCTGTGGATTTGTTTTCCACTGATACTTCTGTTCCATTAGATACAATGGCAGCAGGATGATGTGTGCTTCACAGCAAAAAGGACATCGGTACACAATTCCTGAGTATGTATGTTCTCCCCCTGTTCTGCATGGTTGTCATCCAGCTTCTACGGTTTCCTCCCATATTTAAAAAACCATTGAACATAACTGGTGTTTGCCAAACAACCCAATGCTAAGAATATCCTGCAAATTACTTGATTAAGAATACAGAGAGCAACATCATTGACCTTTTCTGTGAACACTTGGCAGGACATTTGTGGGAAAGAGCTTTATAGCTCATCGGATTTCTCTAGTATAAATATTCCAATTCTGAAAAAGGGTTGAGATTTTGAGACTTTCCTGGGTTGATAAGTAGTCGGCACCATGAACATGTGGAGCGATGGGTGGGGGGATGAGGTACCTCGATATTTGTAGAGTCTGACTCCTCTGGGATGATGTTTTCAAATGACTCAAAGCCTCCACTGCCTTGGTTTTCTGATTCTGCACAATAAGTTTTGGATATACTTGCCCCTTGAAATCGTTTGTTCTGTACAAATAAACATTCAACACAAAGCAAATGAGTAGTGAAGCACGGCATTATTTCTATATGGTCAAAATGCGAATGTTTGCTTACAAACTACATGAAGATATCGTCGCATGTTCACTCAGTGCAGTCTACTTTTACATTTTGCTGCTCAAGGAAAGAAAGCGTTTTGTGATATTGCTGAACAGTTTATTGTATTAGACTGAACTTGTAGACATTCGTCTTACTCAATGCATCCCTATTTGTTCAACTCTTGGGTCCACTCCAATGACATGCCTGATACATTGTGATGTGGTTGGTTCACATACCACGCCTTCAATTAGCATGGCTGGCTGCGTACGGTGCGAAAGAAGTTCAGAATACATACACTTGCCCTTGATTCTTTGCAATGACAATAAAATATCTGGTCAGATAATAATAGACATACTGATTCTTAGTTCAATTTCTCCAGTCTATTATTTATTTATTACACACGTTTACCTAAAAAAGCGTTTACTTTCATAACTTTTTAAGGAGGTCCCTGAAGTTTATGCAGTCGGGCCATATTCAAACTGATTAATTTGCACGTAATTTTTCATATTTGGACCAGGACACCATAAAAAAAATGCCTACTCTTATGAATTACATCACGAGATCATTAATGTAAACTGTGAAATGGAGGGCGCATGTTGTTTTATGGTTAATACACCAGCAGTGACAACCAGTGAACCTATGCAACAAGTGGTGAACGCGATACCGGTGGTCCATGTCACTGCACAAGCTTTGTGAAAGTCTCAACACGATCTAACACCTGCGCGGATGAACGGACATTGCTGTTTTATAGAATATCGTGGATATCACCGACCTGCAGTGAACACTGCCCTGAAGATGCAGGGCGTTTCTTGGAGAAGGTAGCGGCCTGTGAAGGAGGGCCTCTCTTCTCCCTGGCCACCGTGTCCGAGCGTAAAGTGGCCGTGTTGGTGGCCGGCCTTCTGTCCACTGTGGACTTGAGCGACCACAAGCCGGGGGGACTCACGTGACCCCTGGGCACCAAGGTGAACCGTCGTGGAGCCAAGCTCTGCCGTCACAAGGCATGCACACATGTTCCGTGGGGTCACCCAACAATATGTACCAGTTAAGGTTCTCACTGTGAAAATTAGTTTTTATTTTTCATTGTCCGTTTTTTTATTTTTACTGTTCCCTCATATAGAATCACACATGCACAGCCTTAACCAGTGCCACTGTGGCTAGAGCATTTAACTCAACGTTGAAGGTTCAAATCCTGGTCACGGGTCAACTCAGCAAAACATCACCTTGGGATCAATAAAATAGGTACCACTTTTTGTGGGCAGTCAACAATGGTCATTTGCCTCTGTGGCCCTATCAGAATTCAGTGAAACCTCTCAAAGCCAGACTAATTTGGGGCAGAGCAATTCTGGTTATGGGGGATGTCTGACTGAGTAATTAAATAAGGACACCATTACTACGCTTTGATTAACTTTGTATAAACGAACAATCACCACATTCCATTTCCACTAATTAACGCCATAAGATTAACTTCCATATTTGACATTAACAATTGAAAAATACTTAAAATATCTCATCCAATTCATAGTTTCTTTTGGGTTAGACTGTATCTGTAATGTACATTTTGAACTGTAACTCATGATTGCAGTCAATAATATCGAGCTGTCATGTGGAAAAATATGCTAATTTATTTAGTTATTCAGCAAAATCGGCTTGTTGACTAACCAAATGGGTGAAGGGTTATGTTAAAATATTGGTATAAACCCCTACAAGGATCTAACCCAAAATAAATTACTGTCATGCGGTAGCACAGTGATTATTCCTGCTCACAGCCAACATCAGTGACGAATATATTAACCGGTCCTGGGCCTCTCCTAGGCCAATTCAGCCATAAATGAGTACCTGATGCTGCATTTAAACATCAGTACTGGGGAGACAAAAGCGTCCGGGCATTGTTGTTTGCCACATCACGCCCTCATGCGCAGTGTCGGAGCAAAATGTGAACCTGTGAATGTCTTTCTTGCCCAGTGCAGCTCAACATGGAAGCTCTGCGCAGCGTCTCCACGGGGTCGCCCTGTTTCATTTGCTCATCTGTCGTCTGTACACATGTCTACAAACACACAAACATGCAGCCTCGTCACCACAACAGCCCCCACCTACCCACATGGTGAAGGACAGATACAAACAAACGGAAACATGGTGTCAGTTTCTTGGATGAACAAAAGCATAGTTATAACGACGTTAATTGCAGTCGCGCTGGCTTCCTACAAGAAATCAAACTTATTTGTTGCGTATGTGAAGTTTAAGCCCATAATGTTAAACATCCCAATATACGTGTCTAATTTATTATGCATATGTAATGACAATAGAGCCTGCATGTGGTGTGAGGGGACTAGTGGCCACAGGAGGTAATGACAGGAGAGTCAGCTTGCAGTGCGAATGGACTAGTGGCCACAGGAGGTAATGACAGGGGAATCAGCCTGCAGTGCGAATGGACTAGTGGCCACAGGAGGTAATGACAGGGGAGTCAGCTTGCAGTACGAATGGACTGGTGGCTACAGGAATGTTCGAGAAGGGAGCGTGGTCAGGTGACGGAAGAGAACGGTAGAGTCTGCTGGTAGAGGGAGCGTCCCGAGTCAGCGAGAATGATCGAGTAGGGCGGCGTGGCTTCGTGTTGATATATAAAAGAGATGCGCTGGAGACTCGGGGCTTTTACAGTGGGATCTCCGCCTGATGTCAAGTGAACGTGTGTTCAATAAAGTGCCATCTCAAGAGAAGTGTGTCAAGTCCTCATCGTATATATAAAAGTCTCCACGCGCTCGCGCTTGCGGGGGATTTGGCTCTTGGACGGTGAGCTTCACGTAGAAAAAAAATTGACAGGCGGCACGCCCTAAGCCCCGCGGTGGGAATAGGCTATTCCGTTTTCCCATCCGTAAACTTTCAAGTAGTTTAATGAACGCATTTGTGCCGTTTCTATTATTAATTATTTACTTATTGCACGCCGTCGACCGTACCAAGTGACGACAATTGCATGGGGGGGGGGGCGGACCCTGCCAAGTCATGCGCGTTCGCTTCAGCTCACGGGGGACATTTTATTTTACGCGTTTAACATGGAATAGATATACACATCACGCTGCCGATTTCTCTTCACAGTGTGATGTTCTCTTCCCCCCCCCCACCCCAATGCGTGCAGTTACTGATATAAAGTCCTTAGATATTAATTTAATATTATTAAAGCGGTTACATAGTTTTATTATGGCGAGGGCAGGGGGATGGTGGGGGGGGGGTAGCGGCCCAGCTCGCAGCCTGGCAATGTCTCACCTCCTCCGGCTTGCCAATCTAGGCGAGGCCGCGGGCTCTGCACGAGACGAGGCGTCACCACGCCAATGTAAAGTACAATTTTATTCAATCTTTCGCTAAGAACTCAGGTTTATTGTTTACAATTATTAAACAAATACTATTACAAATATTACAATGATAATGTTTGTGTGCACATAACAACTCTGCTTCATTCTTTACTATTATGAAACTAATAAGTTGCCTAATACTCTATTACTATTATAATGTTCGTGTGCAGAAACTACATGCGTGCGCCTAAACTCGATGTCTGTGTGTGTGAGTCCATATGTGTTTGTGTGCGTGTAAGTCGATGGGTTTCTATGTGTGTGGGTCCATGTCTGTGTGTAAGTCCATGTGTGTGTCTGTCTTTTTCAAACGGACAACGCCCCGTGTGTGTGTACGTACAAGTGTTTGTGTGTGTGTGTCAGTCCATTTGTGTGCGTATCTGTCGCTGTGTGTGTGTTAGTCCACATGTGTGTGTTAGTCCATACGTGTGTGTTTCACTCGATGTGTGTAAGTCAATGCGTGTGTGTGAGTCGATGTGTGTACATGGCTCCATCTGAGTGTGTAAGTCAATGTGCGTTTGTGTGTCTATGTGTCAGTCGATGTGTGTGTGTTAATCCATGTGTGTGTATCTAAAGTAGATGTCTGTGTGTCACAGTACATATGTCTATGTGTGTGTAGGGCAATGTGTGCGTCAGTCTATGTATGTGTGTGTAAGTCCATGTGTTTGTGTGTGTGAGTCGATATGTCTGTGTGTGTCAGTCCATGGCTGTCTGTGTTAGTCGCTTTGTGTGCATGCCTCCATGTCAGTCAGTGTAAGTCCATTTCTTTGCGTGTCTGTAGGTCCATGTGTGCGTGTGAGTGAATGTATGTGCTTTATTGACCTGCTCAAGGCCTACGATACCATCAGTAGGCCTGGACTCAGGGTTGTTCTTCATGCTTTCGGAGTCCCTCAAACTTTGCTCATGATCCTTAAGAACCTTCATGATGGTGAGCGGCCCCGCGTCAAACTACATGGCCGTCAGTCGGAGCCATTCCCTCTACACCTTAGGGTGTGACAGGGATGTCCTCTGGCTCCACATTATTTAACATATCTTTTGACCACGTAGTTCGTGAAGCCTTCAATGGCTGTTCCCGAGGAATTACCATATGGTACAGATACAATGGAAGGCTGATCGATGCCCGGGTGCGGTCAAGGGATGCCTCCCTATTGCTCAACCATGTTATGTATGCCGATGCTCTGGTGATTGCTGCTCACTGCGGCTGAACCTGGAGCTTGCCACTAAGAGGTGGGGCCTTACCATCAGCCCCACCAAAACTAAGCACCTGCCTGGGTATTTTGTACCATCGAACAATCCACCCCCACAACTCACAATTGGTGATGCGGTAGTTGTGGAGAGATTGCCGAGATTCCCATACCTGGCCAGTGTGCTCATGACCGGCTCCGGTTTAACAGCAGAAGTCTCACTCCAAATCAGTCGAGCGCCATTATCTTTTCATCGGCTGCGTTACGCTGTGTGGAAGCTACCTGGTCTTTCGCTCCGCATGAAGCTCCAGGTCTTCTCGGCCACGGTAATTCCCTCCCTTCTCTACGCTTGCGAAACATGCACCCCCCTAATGGAACATCTTCGCCAGTTAGAAACATTTAGGCTGGCCTGCTAACGATCCTTTCCTGGATTTAACCATATATGTGTGTGTGTGCGTCTAAGTTGATGTGTTTCTATGTGTGTGGGTCAATGTCTGTGTGTAAGTCCATGTGTCTATCTTCCTTTTTTGCCCGAGCAACGCCGGGTACTTACCGCTAGTTACACATATATTGCATAAAGAGTATCAACATTGGTTAATGTTTTTGACAATATTCATCATTCAAAGCTAAATTGTGATTTTTAAAAGCTCAAGGCCAAATGTCTACCATGCTCAACTACTAACTATATAATAAGCAGCTGATCATATGTTTGTATGCAAGTATGGCGCAATCCTAGACTAATGTTCTGTGCCCGATACGGTTTTCCCAAAGTCCACAGCCCATTAAGAACGTATAGGAAGTTCTGGAGTGTATATTGTGAATGCTATCTTGCCAAACTTTACTTTGACATAAGGGCAAATATTAAAGGAAAAATAAGACATTATATTCATTTACTAATACATTTTAAAACTAATATACAATTCTGTATCAATTCACTGCTGGATGGTCTCCCATATGGTGTGTCAGTCATGGGTGATGTTTTCCATACTTCACCACGCTGGTCATTGTGGGTTGTAGAAAGGGATATCCTTGAAATAAGCACAATTGTTTATCAGTCACAGTGGCTTGAGTGCGGAGTGTGCGGTGCCACTCACCTGTGTCTCCACTGGGTAGGAAGACTTCATGTGCGGGGCACAGCGCATGTTCCTCGACTGCAGCTCCGCAATGCGTCCACTTATATCATCCTCCTCCTCATCCGCAATGGAGCCCAGCTCAAACGACGTGTCCTTGCCTGCCACGCACATGCTGAGTATTAGTTTTATTACATTCGGTCTTAGTTCTCCCAGTTTAGAAAAGTGACACAGCCCAGCGGTAAGATGATCGCCGCTTGTTACGGAGGTTTGCAGTTTGAACTGGATCATCACCTTAATCAATACTGCAGTATTTATAAAATGTGAATGGGGTAATGCTGAAAAAATGACTAAGTGCGAGCAGAATAAATCCAGCCACGGTGAATGAATGCAAGCCAAACCAGCACTACTCTTGTGCCCCTGCACCCCGCTGGGCACTGTACACGCCGTTCGCTCGGCCAGCAGAGAATCACGTGTAGACCCGGCACCCCAGACCTGGGTAGTGTCGCACTCCTGAGGGTCTCTGCTCGATTCCTAAAACAGAATTCCAGTTACACACACATACTGACATTGCTTCCCACAGCCACAACAGCTGCAATTCGCCACTGAGTGGCAGTTATGTCACCAGGAAGCTTATGCCAGGATAGGTGCACTTTGAGGTCATGTGAAGTGTCAAAGGCTCACTGACAGATGACAGCATAGACCCAGGTGGTTTGGGTTGACTGCTGAGATAACTGACAGATGCTCAACCTGTGATCCCTACTGTGCAAACTTGCTGCGTTTTAGCCGTTTGCCTCTTGTTTTATTGGAGGGCGACTGCCTCCAACTGCCCTCTAGCATCCTTCATGCGCCTTTTCTACAGAGGCTGACCACGCTGGTACCAGTCATTGGCAATTCCACACCGTGTTAAAAATTCCACTCAGCTTCGCATTATTCTGTACCACAGCCCATCTCTTATCTAGCCCGTGCTGCTTGGGCATGTGGTGACTGGGCATGCCTCTACATGAGCCAGCCAACGCAGCTTTGCCTACCTGCCGGAGCTCAATGATGGGACTGTGTCCAGAACTTTCAAGGATCTGTGAGCTCGTCATGCAATCCAGCCTGGTTAATCCCAGGATGGGTTGTAGGGAAACCAGGCTGAATGTTTAAAACCAGTGTAGAATCTCTTATAAAGGGGTCCACGTTTATCAAGCAAAGAGAAGGGAGGGTATAACTGTGTCCTGCCCAAGAAAACTACATTTTTTGACAGTGAATAGAAAAACAATCCAAAAATATGAGACGAAAAAAGTCTCAGAAATTAAAACGAAACTCTTGACGAAAAGCACGCAGATCTATTGCAAAAGGACAAACTTATTTGAAGGACACTGTGAACGAAGGAATTAATGAAAGCCGCCTCATCATTGTGCGCACCTTGTTCATGTAGATGTGAATGATCTGTTTGGAACAGTGGTGCTCCACCGTGCCCGACTCGTCTAGGGAGTCTGTACTCAGCTCATCGCTCTCCTTCCGCCGGGCGGCAGTGCTCCCATTGCGCTTGCTAGTGCCGCAGCCTCTCGCAGACACTTGGGCATTCTCCAATTCAGCCTGCCCCTTACCACCTGCTACTGAAGTGAAAGTCGCACCATCACCCCCACTGGCCTTAACCGACGTGAGGCGGTCACGGCTTGCCCTGCACACAACTTTATCAGTGCCGTGGGAGTCAGCGGACACCCTGCAATCCATATCCGTGGACGGGAGACGCAACTTCTTGCCGACTCCGGCAGACACCATCTGCCAAAAATACAATGGTAATTAAAAGCTGAGGCTTCAAGATTGGACGGCATTCAGTAATGACTTGAAGCAGATTGGAATGTGCTTAGCTGAATAGAATGTTATAGGACCTGCTCACCTGTGATTTTATGTTCTGGATAAGCCAATCCTTGTTGGCCGAATCCCTCTGGCTCTCAGCCAGTTCGCACTGCAAGCTCCGACACAGCTTTTGGCTTTGCTCCAGGCTAACTGACCATCTCTGCTCTTTGACCTAAAATCACACACGCTACAGAGATTAGGTCCAAAACACATTGCAAGAACACATGCACGGCATATTCAATGGTTCTTTCGGTAAAGTCAAGTAGATAGAAAAAAAAATTAAGTGAATACAAATATCATGACGTTTCGATCGCAACAAAAGCGGTCGTCATCAGGAAAAAGGGGTTAGCCTCTAAAGGCAAACTGTTTGTAAAGGTTTGGAGATGGGCGTAGCCCAAGTGTCTCAGCAGCACGAGCAACATGGGCGGGGCAGCAATGGCAATGCAGCAACAATGCCAATGCAGCAACAATGGCAATGCAGCAAAAATGGCAATGCAGCAACAATGGCAATGCAGCAACAATGGCAATGCAGCAACAATGGCAATGCAGCAACAATGGCAATGCAGCCAAGGGCCGACAGGAAATCACTACATCCCGCTCCACACACCACACTGCTGATGGTGAAGGTTGATTGACAAGAAAACACAAGTCAAGTCATGACCCAAAGTGGTTGATGACATATTTTCAAGGATTGCTGAGTCTGTGTGCCGTTAATCTTATTTTTTAAAATCCCACATGAGTAGAAAGGTTGTTTTCTATTTTAAATGCATTTTCAAAATACGTTCAACGCATTGACATCTTAAGTGAGATAACTGCAATATGCTGTACAAGACCAACACTTGTTATTCCTGAAACTGCATGATGACATCAATGCACATCTGTACATGTTTTATGAATGACATTGCACTGAGAATACGCACCTTGTGATTGCCTTCACATTCTTTTAGTTTTTGCTTTAAATCATCAGCCTACAAACACAGGAAACATTAATTGTGAACAGTCCAAAATACTTATAAATCAATAAAATATAATTGACATCACCGAGCGGTAGTTATAGATATCCGCGGTTCAAATCTGGAAGACCGCCCTAGTTTTAACACTGCGGTGTGTATTCACCATGAAAAAATATGCACCGTTTGCTTCAAAGTCAATGTTAAAGATGCCATGATATATTTGCAAACGAGAAGTCCATTGTGTGCCAGCATCACAGTCCGAATTTGCCAACACTTTGAAATGTACTGACAACACCCAATTGGGGAAGACCTAGCAATCATTGCCCCTTACTGAAAAATAGTCATGAGACTCACTAAAGCTTTCTTGGTTCAACAAGCCAAATAATAATGTCTGTAAAACAAAGCACCTTTCTTCATAGTAGCCTTGCTATTAAAAATGACACAAATAACCAAATGTGCTCAATTCTAATGCAAGAGATAAATACAAGTTACCTCTTGTTGAAGCTTCCTCTTATCGCCCTGCGCCACATCTCCATCCTCAAGCATCTTCTGCCGTGTTGACTCATATTTCAGGCTCATGTTCTCCAGTTGTTCCTTAACTCTGTCAGCTTCCACAAGATGAACCTGCAGTCGTTGCTCAGCTGCGCATTTCTGGCGTTTGAAGAGCGCTGACTTTAGTTCAAACTCGTTGAACTGTGAGTCCAATGTCTTCTTGATGTTGTCAGCTGCTACCTTTTCTCTGGCAGCTGCAGCAGAAATAATCTTTTGGAACATTTCTTTGTCTTGTTCCTTCTGTAATGCGAGAAAAGCGTGCTGTTCTTTCAGTTCAAATATGCTGTTTTTTAGTTCGTGAACTTTATTCTGCAAATAACGCTCCTGCGCGAGTTGAATCTCGTACTTGTCAGCAATCTTTTGATTATCACCTAGCAGGGAACTACATCGACTTTGCAAATCCATAATCGCGCCATTAAGATCCGTAATTGTGTCTTCGAATGACGAGCATTGTACATGCTTGTCTTGAATGCGTGCGTTCAAGTTATTCTCCAGCGCTTCTTTTTCTTCAAGTTGTTTTCGTGTCTTTTCAAGCTCTTCTTGCCTTTGTGACACAGCCGAGATTAAAAGCTGACCTTCATTCTCCTTCTCCTCTTCAAGGCCAGCCACCCTCATTACAAGATGCCCCTTCTCCTCCTCAAGACCAGTCACCCTCACTACAAGACCTTCCTTCTCCTCTTCAAGATCAGCCACCGTCATTGCAAGATGTCGCTTCTCCTTTTCAAGACCAGTCACAGTCATTACAAGATGTCCTTTCTCCTCATCCAGACCAGCCACCCTCACTACAAGACCTTCCTTCTCTTCCTCAAGTCCTGCCACCCTCGCTACAAGACTCTCGTTCTCGTTCTCAAGACCAGCCACCCTCACTACAAGATGTCCTTTCTCCTCATCCAGACCAGCCACCCTCATGACAATACATTCCTTCTCCTCCTCAAGGCCAGCCACTCTCACGACAAGACGTTCCTTCTCCTCCTCAATTCCTGCCACCCTCACTACAAGACCTTCCTTCTCCTCCTCAAGGCCAGCCACCGTCATTGCAAGATGTCCCTTCTCCTTTTCAAGACCAGTCACAGTCATTACAAGATGTCCTTTCTCCTCATCCAGACCAGCCACCCTCACTACAAGACCTTCCTTCTCTTCTTCAAGTCCTGCCACCCTCACTACGAGACATTCCTTCTCGTTCTCAAGACCAGTCACAGTCATTACAAGATGTCCTTTCTCCTCATCGAGACCAGCCACCCTCATGACAATACATTCCTTCTCCTCTTCAAGGTCAGCCACCCTCACCACCAGACCTTCCTTCTCCTCCTCAAGGCCAGCCACCCTCACTACAAGACGTTCCTTCTCCTCTTCAAGGTCAGCAAACCTCACTACCAGACCTTCCTTCTCCTCCTCAAGGTCAGCCACCCTCACCACCAGACCTTCCTTCTCCTCCTCAAGGCCAGCCACCCTCACTACAAGACGTTCCTTCTCCTCTTCAAGGTCAGCCACCCTCACTACCAGACCTTCCTTCTCCTCCTCAAGGTCAGCCACCCTCACTACCAGACCTTCCTTCTCCTCCTCAAGGCCAGCCACCCTCACTACCAGACCTTCCTTCTCCTCTTCAAGGCCTGCCACCCTCATTACAAGATGTCCTTTCTCCTCATCCAGACCAGCCACCCTCATTACAATACCTTCCTTCTCCTCCTCAAGGTCTGCCACCCTCACTACAAGACCTTCCTTCTCCTCTTCAAGTCCTGCCACCCTCACTACAAGACCTTCCTTTTCCTCCTCAAGACCAGTCACCCTCACTACAAGACCTTCCTTGTCCCGTTCAAGACTTTCCTTTTTCTCTTCAAGGGCAGCTACCCTCATTACAAGACCTTCCTTTTCTTGCTCAAGGCCAGCCACCCTCATTAATATACCTTCCTTCTCCTTTTCAAGACCAGTCACAGTCATTACAAGATGTCCTTTCTCCTCATGCAGACCAGCCACCCTCACTACAAGACGTTCCTTCTCCTCTTCAAGGTCTGCTACCCTCATTACAAGATGTCCTTTCTCCTCATCCAGACCAGCCACCCTCATTACAATACCTTCCTTCTCCTCCTCAAGGTCTGCCACCCTCACTACCAGACCTTCCTTCTCGTTCTCAAGACCAGCCACCCTCACGGCAAGACCTTCCTTCTCCTCCTCAAGGCCAGTCACGCTCACTACAAGACCTTCCTTGTCCCGTTCAAGACTTTCCCTTTCCTCTTCAAGGGCAGCTACCCTCATTACAAGACATTGCTTGTCCTGTTCTAGACCAGCCACCCTCACTACAAGACCTTCCATCTCCTCTTCAAGGTCAGCCACCCTCATTACGAGATGTCTCTTCTCCTGCTCAAGGCCAGCCACTCTCATTAATAGACCTTCCTTTTCCTTTTCAAGTCCAGTCACAGTCATTACTAGACGTCCTTTCTCCTCATGCAGACCAGCCACCCTCACTATAAGACTTTCCTTCTCCTCTACAAGGCCTGCCACCCTCACTACCAGACCTCCCTTCTCGTTCTCAAGACCAGCCACCCTCACGACAAGACCTTCCTTCTCCTCTTCAAGGCCTGCCACCCTCACTACGTAACATTCCTTCTCGTTCTCAAGACCAGCCACCCTCACGACAAGACCTTCCTTCTCCTCTTCAAGGCCTGCCACCCTCATTAGAAGACCTTCCTTGTCCCGTTCAAGAGTTTCCTTTTCCTCTTCAAGGGCAGCTACCCTCATTACAATACCTTCCTTCTCGTTCTCAAGACCATTCACAGTCATTACAAGATGTCCTTTCTCCTCATCCAGACCATTCACCATCACTAGAAGACTTTCCTTCTCCTCTTCAAGGCCTGCCACCCTCACTACAAGACCTTTTTTCTCCTCATCAAGGTGAGCCACCCTCACTACAAGACCTTCCTTCTCTTCTTCAAGGTCAGACACTCTCATTACAAGATGTCCCTTCTCCTCCTCAAGACCAGTCACCCTCACTACGAGACATTCCTTCTCCTGCTCAAGGCCAACCACTTTCCTTCCTAGACATTCACTTTCCTCTTGCAAAAGTGACAGTTTTCCTATGAGCCTGTTTCTCTCTTGTGCCAAGTCAGACACTGCATTCAGAAGTGTCTGTTTTTCATTCTCAGCATCAGATATTTTCACTCTCAGCATCTCCCTCTCCTCCTTCAGAATGGATTCATTCGCCAAGAAACAATGACGTTCTTCCTGCATGCGTTTTATCTGCTCAGACAGCTCTAACTTTTCATTTTCAATGTTTTGAATTTTCTTCTCCATCTTTGAAATACTTGACAAATATCTACATATCTCTTGTTCGTTAACCTTTTCCAAACAAATTACATCTTCTTCCTTCTGTTCCAACTTTCTCTGAAGCTTTTCTACACTAATTTTGTTCTCTTCCACTTCAGCTAACAATTCATTTTCTCTCTGATCTGCTTTCCTTTCAAGATCCTTTATATTTTGTTTCATTAAGTCCAACTCCCTTTGGAATTCCATCACCGTGTTCTGATGTTGGAATAGCTGCAGCTCCAGCTGCCTATCGTTTTCATCTATAATTGACTGCAGAGTATGTTTATCAGACTGCAGTTGTTGAACTAAACTATTATGATGGTTCTGAGTGTTCACCAAAGTCGCTATTTCTTGCTTTAGTGAGTCCATCTACAGAGAAATATGGGGAAGTATTACAGTCACCCAAAATATCACCAGTAAAAATATTGTTTACATCTTAACAGCGTCATTTGTCACTCTAAGCACCAGTAATTTCGAGCATACATCTGCAACCGTGCACTCCACTTGTAAATTAAATGAAGGTGGAACGCAAAAAAACTATAATCTGTGTGGCACACAATAACCTGTGTATTGCAGGCTGATCAAGGCTTTAAAAATCAGTCAGGTGCTTTGCCTGTACGTGAGTCACATCACTGCATTCATGTTCTAGAATACGTGGCAGTCGCATAAGTAATGTCACTGGAGACCTATAATAGAATGCCTCACTGTAACGTTTTTCTATCAATGGAGTTTTGGATTTAAGAGTGTTTGTTTTCAACAACTGAGGTAGATCAGTGATAGAGTGGTTTGGGGGGTTGACTCAACCAATCACCGCTCATTCCATGGTCATTAAAATTAGTACCACTTTGTGGGAAAGTCGATAGTGGGTGCCCTATACAGACAGCCCCCTGTCATAGGAATGGGGAACTTTCAGCCCTGGCTCTGGACTGTAAGCAGGAGATAGGCAGTGCCTCAATGCTCATTTGAGCATTAACAATATTTTTGAACTTATATCAGGGGCACAGACAGCCCAGTAGTGGCAAAGGGGGTATTGGTCTTTTGGATTGCTTCTTCCTGAAAAGACTCCTCCTGGTAGGAGTGTTAATAGTCCGATGATCCTACAGGATTCCATTAGTTATTTAATTACCGTGGTTGTACCTGAATAGCATCTCCCAAAACCTCCCCACAGGCCACCTCCTGCCGCGTCTCCTCCAGCTGCTCCACAAGAACAGCCACCTTGGCTTCCAGGATGTCCCTTCGCTCTTCCAACTCGGCCTACATTCCACACACCACGTACGATCCACTTAGACTGCATAGCCCACAGCACATACGCAAATACACACAATGATGCTGTGTGTGATGATACTATAACTACTAATGATGCTATGTGTGATGTATGTATGTGGAACTTCTTTTGCACCGTACGATGTGCGTGATTGTTGAGTGTGGTGAAGCTGTGTGTGATGTGTGTGAGTGTACATGTCTTTAAGTGTTTGCCATGTACGTATCAATCGATGCCATGTTCCATCTCAAGGGATTATCCAGGGGAAATGTTGTAATAAGTGAAATTCTTGGAGCTACCTTTATGTCCAGCAATGTTTGCAGTTGAGTCTTCAGTTCCACACACTCTGTCGCCTTCTGCAGGAGCGCCCCTTCACTGCAGCTCACCACCTCGTGCAACTTAGTCCGACTTTCACTCAGCTTCACTCCAGCATCTGCAAGCTGCAATCCAAGAACAGAATGTCACTTTGAAGCTGTACTAATATTCTTTGTACGATTACCTTCATCAGCCTTAGCCAACTACTTAAACAGCCATAAACTAGTTTATCTCATTCCTAGCTTAAACTTTTATCAGCTCAGCAGACCAGATAATGCAAACACGATTGCACTGAAAGGGGAGACACAAGAGAGTGTGGAGAGAACATGGCAGATGTGGCCAGGTGGCACAAAAGGTCAGAGCGCTGAGCTGGCACCACCGAGGTCATTGGTCAAACCGTGTTCTCAAGTGGAGCGAGCCGATGGTCTCAGTGTGTTCACCAATGATGGCACAAAAACATCAGCACATTATAGTTGGTTCTGGGCTTAATTCTATCTCTGTAAATGAAAAATATTTGCTGAACTGTTATGCCATGAACACTACTCTTGGTGAGGGGGTGTGTAGGAAAGTTTTGCCTTCTACTGTATAGACCAGAGGTCAGTTGAAAGCATCTCAATGATAGAATGGGTTGTACTGCCTTGACAGATTCAAATGGATTGGTTGTCTTATGACATGGCACCAATAGTACAATGGGAACACAATTGGTGGAAAACACAAAAACACATGGATTTGTTTTATTTTAAAGGATTCCATTAACATACAATTAGATGAAGAAAATAATCGGGTAAATATTTTACGTAAAAATTTGAAAATATGCTCCAGCCAGGTCGCTTGGAAGTATAGCAGGCAGCTCACAAATGGGAGGTTGCGAGTTCAGATCCTGGTTGAGTTTTACTCAGCCTATAATACATCTGGGCTGAGTAAATTAGATACCAATTTAATTGGTAGAGGTTGCCACATTTAGGAACAATATAACGATAAAGAATTTTACAAAGCATCACGTATGCAGAAATGTGGAATTTACACCACTGGATAACGGCTGTTAACAGGAGATGAGCAGGACAAAATTTGTAAAATATGAAATCTGGTCTTTAAAACAAACCTTGCGAGACAGGCTCCCATTCTCATCTTTCAGGGTGTCCACCCTGTGCTCGCTGATTGCATTCTCTTTACGCAGTTCTTGGTTTTGGCGCATCACTTCCTGCAGCCTGCCACAGCCCAGTATCGTTAGCGACACAAACAATGCAGCCACTTATGCCACGGGCATCAACAACAGAGAGTAGAGCACACCACAACCAATCAATCTTTATTTTATACTAGCTTTCTTGCCCGTCTAAGGACGGGTGTATATTGCAGTAAATCTGAAATATTCAATAGAAAAATCGTTCAGCTCATGATTATTGAGGGGGGGGGGGGTTGCCCCATGTAGAGTGACATCACCCGCTAATGGTTATTGTGGAGGGGTGTGGCATGTGGAGTGACGTCACCCGCTCATGATTATTAATGAGGGGAGGGGTGCTGCATGTGGAGTGCGCGACCTTCTTGTGCGTTATTGTAAATTTCCAGGTTCGCATGAATATTAATGAAAGGGGGGGGGGCTCTTTTGCAGTGACATCACGCACGGATGTAGCAGTGTGCTGCTTAGATATATTTTTTACCGTCACTTTCTGTAAAGAAACGTCATATTTGAAGCGACTTTGTGTAATACATTTTTAATTCAGCTCGACCTTCCTCTGCGTTCGTGTAAAAATCCACCCACGCATGAATATTAATGAGGGGGGGTGGGCCTCATGTGGAGTGACGTCACACGAGGGGTGGGCCTCATGATGAGTGACATCACGCGCGGGACAGACAGATATTCATGGGTGATTGCAGGAGGTAATGCCAATATCGCCCTCAATAACGTAGGCAACAGTGCACATTACAACTGAACGGGGAAAGTACAGGGACATGCAGCAACAGGAATGGAAAAAATAAACCCGTCACGCCCTCAGCAGCTAACAAGCACGGAGCAAAGTAAATTGCAACCACGCAGAAAAAGTCCAACAATGTCCCGATGACCGATATGAGGGCCTCATTGGGGTATCGATAATAGCCTTAATAAATGATACTGTACACATAATTAAAATGATTAAAGAATTGTATAAATAAAAATAACTTTAAATCATGACATATAAAAATACAATAAATTATACACTCACCAGTGCATTCAGTTGGAGCGTGTGTAACCACCGTCTGCCATAATAACACGCTTCACACGGAAAGCTATACAGTACGAACCAAGTGGGATTGCTCGATCCATAGATCGCCAATTAATTTATGCAGTGATTAACCCTTAGATGAATGGAAACTCTTAAAGCGGCTGAAGGACCGACTATGAGCAGAATTGATACAAGACATTTAGATTCTGGTTCGACAAGACCACATATGGGCAAAGACGCCCCAATAGGCAACTTCCTTCCATATATGGGCTGATCCGGCAAGAATTTTCATCCAGGACAAGGAGCGCTATAATGAAACGGCATTGTAAGAGGCAGCGCTGTAAGAGGCATGCCGGTACTCTCAAAATCCTATCTATAGATATACACAGCAATCAGGCAGTGGCATGGCGCAGTGGTATCTGGCAGGCCGCCTCGGTTAGTGGGTTGTGTATTTAACTGTAAATACTACACTCCATCTGCCTTTGCAGGCCAAATTTGAAAATAACACATTTTACTCGATTCTGAAACACATAGCAGTGATCGCCCACTCCTGTGAAAACCTACAGGCACTCCTGAAAAGGTCTTAAGACTTAGTGAGGCTTTCCATGGGAAACAAGTGTAACACAATGTAAAATCAATATTGCTTGGTATTGCACTCGCCATATTTGACACCTAACTAACGTTATGAACACCCGCCAATTCTTTATACGAATTTACAATGTTAAAATAAAATAAGTTTGTTTCACAACCTATATACTATATGTGCAGTATTAATGATAATAAGTACAGCTTATATAGCACCTTTAATAAAATCTCAAGGCACTTTACATCCATCATGGTGGGGGTGGGGTTGGGTAAGAAGTGGCTCAGTCAAAATACAAAAAGCCATATGAAAGAAGAACTTGAAGATCTCAAATGAACCGGACTCCCGAACAGCCTTCGGATGAAAGATCCAAAGTCCTTTTGCTATGGAAGCAAAGAACCGATCACTCATGGACTTGAGCTTCAGTCGACCATCCTCAGAGTTCTTGTTGTTGGAGAGTAGTTGCATAGTAACTCCCCAATATTTGGAGGTGAAGATCATTCAGTGCCTTCAATGTGAGGGTCAGAACCATAGAAGCTGTATTCTGAATAGACTGGAGTCATCTGAGAACCATACTGGAAGTTCCAGATACCAAGAAGTTGCAGGCGTCGATGCACGAGAAAATAAAATTAACCAATTGTTCTGCGTAAGCGGACGAGAGGATGAGACATAACCGCACAATGTTCGTAAATGAAAAAATCCTGACGATTTTATTGATGTGCAGATCCAAAGACCAAAGTTGTAACAATCGATCATCAGACTGAAGGGACCGGCCTTTACCAGCTGGTGGTGAGACCCAATGAGCATAACCTCTGTTTTATTCCCAATCAGCTGCTGGAAGTTGTGCTGCATCCAAGCTCGAATAAGTGAAAGCGGTAATGAGCTAGCGGAGGGAATCAATAACATTCGATACGCAGTGTATGTAAATTTGAGTGTCATCAGAATAAAAGTGAAAATTGAGGAAGGGTGGTACCTAACGGGATCATGTAGATACAGAAAAGTTGACCCAGGGAAGAGCCCTGGCGGACGCTGAAATAAACGGTGCTGGTTGCAGACTTAAGAGCCACCCAGTCTAATCAATTGCTTGCGATTTGATAAACAGGATCAAGTCAAGCACAGTGCAGTACCATTAACCCCCATATTATGTTTCAATCATTTAAGCAGATGGTATCAAAAGCAGCACTCAGGTCGAGTAGAACTAGAATGCTGGGTGAGCCAGTGTTGGCGGCAGTCAATAAATAATTTACCACCCTCACCAAATGCCGTCTCAGTGCTGTATCCAGGCCGAAAACTATATTGGAAAGATTCGAGGTCATTAGAAAGCACATGCTTTTGGAGCCAAGAGGCATCCACACACTTGAGAACCTTGTAACGAAAGGGCATATTGGAGATAGGGCGATAGTTTAGGTACTTCAGAATCAAGGGTAGTGCTCTGACAAGAGGGCGGCAAAATGGTTGCTGGCTATGTTAAAGAAGAAGACTGCATTTAATGGCGGATGGCTTTAATTTTGCTGAGGAAAAACTCGAGGAATGGATTATATTTCTAGATTTGAAGCTTTCGTGACTGCAAGGATTCATATTCTTAGGTTTTTTTTCGTTAAAGTAACTTTTATTAATTACAATTTTTTACCTACGTGACTTTACCGAAAAAAACCTAAGAATTTGAATGGATTATATGTTTTGGTGGAGGCAAGGAAATGTGTTTGTGGAGGGGGTTTTAACATCTGTGATTTGGTACGAAAAAGTAGCTGAGGTTTGTTGGAGTTATCAGCGACGAGTTTAGAAAAATTATCCGATTTAGCTCAAGCCAGGGGCATCTTGGTCGAGATGTTGACGCTCTTTAAAAAAACCTGTTTATGAACCATGAGGACTAATCTTCTCCAAGTTTGCTCAGCTTTACTATCGTCTCGATTGAGCGCAGTTCATTGTAATACCAGTGAAATGGCCTTGTTTGAAGGGGGACCAACAAATCCAGAATATTACCAAGCATTAAATTGTACAACTGCTTGAGATCATCCATTGTAGCTGATATATTGTTGTAGCTGCTAACGCTGGTAGTGCATGCCAGGATGGCCAGGCGAGCAAAGGCTGTTATAAAAGTTACTGATTAAAATAATGCATTTAAATCCGTTTGTTGAAATATTAAAAAATAAAAAGAAATAAAAGGGTTTGAATTACAGATTTTTTTTATGCTCGTGTCGTGGCGTAACGCGCGGGGTTAGCAAAAGGGTGATGTGAGGTGACACTGGAACGGTGTGGCAGCAATTAGGGGGCGCAGCATTGATGGAGATAGTGCAACTGAGGTCGTGCAGGTGCAAGCGTGGAGACACGGATTAGGCGCCGGAGAAGCGGCAGCAATTAGGGGGAGAAGCATTGATTGAGCAGGTGCATTTGGGGACGAGCAGGTGTGAGCCTTGGGGCACGGGGTAGACGCTGGAGATGGAGACGATAAGAGAGAGCGCGTACCGGAGGCGCCAGCTTAATGGGGGGTATGTGGGGACCCCAAATGAGGAGGGATATATCAGGGAGTGTGCGGAGCAACACGGTGAGTTGGTTGGTTGGTGCCCAAGGGATGAAGAACAGAACAGTCGGGGAGAAGACGCCTGGGACCTCTCCCTCCTCACCTCCCCAGCAGTGTTGGCTGATCCCCTGCTGGGGGCAGGGACAAGGGCAGAGGTGTGAGGGAAGCAGGACAGGATAGCAGAGTATAGAGTGAGAGAGTGGGGGAGACAGAGTGGTTACCGCGCACGAGGTGTGCGGAGATGAGTAGGGGGAAGTCGGGGAGTTCGGAACAAGGGTGTGTGTCTTAGTGTAGGTGAGAAGCATCCATATTGGATGCAAGGTAAATAAAGTGACACGTCCGTGTGAGTACAACACTACACTCGTACTACGCAAACAACAGTAAAACGTGCTTGTGCCCCCAGGTGGTGCCTGTAGAAGCAATGTAAAAACACATGCTAAAGCATGTGATTTGAATAAGAGAAGGAAAAACTCACTTATTTTCTAAATTGCTACCCTTCACCAGTTACCATACACAACAAAGTCACGACTTATCCAGTAACCAATTAAGTGCCCATCTGCCCACTAACAGAAAGTCTAGAAAAAGATGTCTGCACGTGACTTAATTACAAATCGTCAGTAGGAGTGTTAGGTGGGCATCGTTACCGGTCTGATTTCTCTTGCAACTCCTTCACCACCCCCGACTGTGGAGAAGATGGCTTCTGTTCGTAAAGAATTCTTAGTGTCTTCAATCTTGCTTGCAGAGCAAACACCTGCGCATCTTTACAACAAAACATGAAGGGGATTAATGTGCTGTGCACATAACATGAACAGGCTGTCATTCAGTAGTCACTTGAAGCAATAATATACTGCAGTGCTAAATGACACGTTCCTATCTTGAGTTTGACCTTAATTTAAAATCTCCAAAACGTCAAATGGGCAGTAAGAAACAGCAACGACTAAATGGGCGTCACATTCTCATCATTAAAAATGTATGAGATTGTGTATACTTTGCCAATGAGAAAGTCCTGTTTGTTGCAAACGTTAATCTGAACATAGCTTTAACATCCACAATATAAGTTTTTTGGTTGGATCGCTTAAATATAAATGTGTCGTTAAACCCTCCACCACTCGACATAGCTTTAACAAATACAACAATGGGACCTCATTAAGGCATCAGATCATCAGAAAGGTGACAAACGAGAGGGGGTCGTTCAGTCCACATCGCTCATTTGGGAAGAAAACCAGACAAGTCAGAAGGCAGCCAGAAATTGATAGTTCCAACAATTACCCAAGCTATGTGGTCTGCCAGGAGGTGGCAATGTTGCTATATATAATCCCAATTGAGAAATTTGAGGGTAATATTATTAAGGTAACTACACCTGCAGTATTAACCTGTCAGCCGATGAACCTCTGGAACAATCGATGAATGTGCTATGGCTAGGATATGTCACTGCCAATGTTAGAAAGCAGACAGTCAGGTGGGGTCTGAAGAGTTAATATACGTATATATGGAGGGATACATTTCATCAGCATATTTATTTTTGTTCACAGAAACTTGTTTTAGATAGGGAAGCCACCACACAAAGTCTCCAAACTGCTTTAGAAGTGTCCAGGCCAAGTTGTCACAGGAGAGTAACGATTGCTACATACTTCCCAATTAAGTGATTTGGAATATTTCAAATGTGGCAAATTTGGACCGTGACCCCAGCACACTAAGTAATTGTGATTAATAACTTCAAATCTAAACACATGAATGTTCAGACACAAACTCTGCTGCTTCAGGTTGTTGTCCTTCCTCTGCACCTCCGATGAGCACAGTTGGCTACTACGTACTGTGCAAAAGAAGTTCAACATACACATATATATTCAAAGAGAGATACCTCTGTCAATCACCAGCTGCTGGTGCGCTGAGAGCTCAGCCTCCAGCTGCTCGCAGGCTTTCCTCTCTCTCCACACCTGCTCCTGCAGCTTCAGCACCTGCTGGACTTGGCTCTTTTTGAAGAAATCCTGCAATGGTGTGGCAGGCCTGCCAGAAAACAAAACACATGCCATCTTCACACCAGCTTATTTTATACCTCCTATTCCATACAATTTAAATGCATAAAACATCGACATGCAACCACTTTACTGCACATTCTCACAAAATAATAATTAGCATTGTTGTGGAGAATATACTGTAAATCTTGACTTAAAGCCTTCGTGACTGCAAGAATTAATATTCTTTGGGTCTTTCGGTAAAGTCACGTAGATAGGTTTTATATGGAGGGTCACATGTGTCCTTCCTAATATTTTGTTTAGCAAACTTTCACGCTCATAAAAACTAAATTGTATGCTTTGTTCTAACTCTTAAATTACCTGTTTTAAATGTAACATATTTTAAGTGATAATTAGACTTTGAAAAATTTAAGAAAAGGGTGTGCTTTTTCAATTAAAATGATTCACCCGGATTCATGCTTTGAGATGGACATATTGCTTGCTTGTCCAGATTCGATATATTTGATTGAATGTGGGCTTTGTTAAAAGGGAATTTCTGTTAATTACAAACTCATACTTACGAAGTTTTGGAGGGTGCGTGCTGCAGCATATGTCTGGTTTTGTTTCGCAAGGGAGTGACAGTAGCATATGTGTCCTCTGCCTCCTGAAACGACTCCATCAGTCCCATCGCTGGTGCTGACAATGGACAGTCACATTCATAAATAACGTCAACTGCACTTTAAATGTCACAATGCAAGATAACAAGTAAAAATTATGTGTTTTTAGTCACTACGCCCCGCACCCACTGGAACTCCCTACCCAAGCAACTCTGCCTGGTTGCCTCGCTCTCTCTGCTCACAATATTCCTCTTCAGCCCCATGCCTTCACAACCCCTTCATTTCCTCTGTTCCCTCCTTCCCTTGAAAATTTGTGTTGGATACAACCATATTTGAAAATGTGATTTGTAACTTTGATCCTTACTCATGTATCGATATTTACATTTTAATGTGCAATTTTAGAGGGACTGTGTATTGTCTTCGTGTGGTTGGGGAATTGTTTTTGTTGTTGCTTTGCTGCCTTGCCCAAGCTTGCATTTAGTGTTGAAAAATCGGCAGGAATTGATGTACTTACGCAATTTGTACTTACTGTAGTTCTATTTATGTATTTTTAGTCACTTGCTTACCTTCCCTATACTTTGTATTACTTGTTGTTGTAACTTTATTACCCACCCCGACTGGACATCTGTGAAAGAGCTTCATAGCTCATCAGATTTTTGCAGGATATATATTCTGATTCTGAGTAGGTGCCTAAGTGCTTGATTGAGGAATAGTGAGTCTACACAAATTAACTTTCTCAAGCCCTCTTGTCGTGGCTAGCAGACCTTTGGCATATAGCTCCTGAACATATTGATATATGCTGCAATAGTGGCTGAGAGCAGGTCAGTAGCTGGGGGTCCGTGAATAGATGAGCGAGCAAGTGAATCGCTTCCATTTTCTTCTTCCCTAGCTCAGTCGCTCCCATGCCCTCGAGTGTTCCTCCTCTGTATTCCTGCACCGAGATGTTCGTGTCTTTATGGGCGTGCACGATCATTGTTAGATGTTGGAAGTATCTTTATTTAAATATGCACATCCTGTCAAAATCTCCACTTACCTACAGAATGCAGAAGATATTCCAAGTCATCTGCCAAGTTGTTTGAATCCTTGTTATCGACCAGAAACTGCATTATTTCTCTCAACTCATTCTGTATATTACAAAAATAAAATTACCACTCAGAAGCTAGAACATGTTTATACAATCACATTGTTACTGTTTCCTGAGGTTGACTCAGTGGTAGAGCAAGTGGCTCGCAATCGGAAGTATGCAAATCCAAATCCTGGTTTGGGGGGTTTACTCTGCCCATCATTCCTCTAGGGTTGATAAAAATGAGTACCACTTTGTGGGAAAATAATCAGTGGTTATCGACTCGCCCCTCACCATAAGAATGTGGAATTTCCGCCACTGGGCCAGACCTCTAAATGGGAGAGGGGCACCATCTCAACGCTCACTGGAACAGGTCACCACTTTGACTTTTATTGCATTCAAGTACAAGAAGTTGAGGTACATAGCCTTTATGTCAATATACAAGCGTTTGGTAAAAATAATACCATTAAAATATAAATGTATGGAACAACGTAAAACGGTATCAAAGGAGCAGCCCTAAAATTGCGTGTTCAAGGGACTGCTGCAAATAAGGGCCTCCACAAGAGAGAGCTCTAGAGTTATTGGTCTAAGCTTCCACGTTGACCAGATGTACTGAAATGGGTAGCCATAGCCACAATTTAACCCACCACACACGACCTACCAATCGACTGTAGTGCTCCCATTTATACCACTAGGTAGAGAGGCAGTGGGGGTGGTGTTTTCATTGACTTGCCCCATTACTTCAACTGCCGTGCCAAAAGATGTGATAGAATAGGTGAAGTCTGGATGGCATGTCCAGTGTGCTAACCATTACACCACTTTGACAACTTCCATAAAACAAAGTGCCTCAGGCAAAAATTGATTTCTCAATGGCGTTTATTGCAGATGGAGAAGATAACTGTTCAGCACCTGTGTGTGGAGTGATAGCGTCTCCATTTTGAGCTGCACCTCGGGATCTGTCATCAAGAAGAACAGGAAGGCCACTGCCAACTGCCAACCACACATGGCATACAGCATGGCAGACATGAGCGGGGGGGGGGTGTTTTAAAACATGTGCACACAACCCACACTTGGTTCAACCAGGTAAGAACTCGAGAGACCAGGAGGTGTCTCAGACTGAGCACACACCTTGTAGTAGGGTATATAGTGCAGAATATAGAAATCGAAGGAAAAACAACTAAAACATTTTTTGTTAATGTGTTGACTAAATACAGGCATGAAGCGAAAAACGTTAAGCTTCAGAGCAGCAGGCTGAAATGCTTCATCATCTATGTTCATCCAAGCAATAACAGTGACACCTTGCGAATATTACTCTGTCTGGCATCGTGAGAGGCCTCTTACCTTAGCCAGCTCCATGTCAGAGGCACTCCGGGTCAGCAGCTCACTCCAATCCACCACCGAACCCATCACAGCCTGCCGCTCTGAAGCCACACAAATGACATCCATATCACACAGGCTTATAGACAACTGTCATAGGTGCCTTGTAACATTAGTGGAAGGTGCCTTACAAATAAATGTAAATTATTATTAATACATGATTGACCAGCTGCATATTTTTCCTGTGTTATCAAACCATCCTGCTAAATCTTAAAATACACTTACACAACATTTACAGATGTTACAGCTACAGTGCATTCTCTATAAAGTGCCAGTGTACACAACTTAATTATTTATTTACATGTTTTATTGGGTGTGATATGCAAAACATTAATAATTGACGCATAAATTATACATTTTAAATGATTGTGTCATTACATGTGTAGTGAAGTATATTGGGTCACTACGGCGATTAGCGCCAGCTACTGATAAGAAAGTGGAGCTGCAAGTGTTAGAGCCTCTCGCTGGCACCAGGGCAGAGGTCGCAAACGGGTTTTGATTCCTTACCTGTACCCATACCCGGCCGCACCAGGGTCGCAAACGGGTACCCGATTGCGACCTCTGCACCAGGGTATGTTACAGCATGGAAAGGGGGCCCTTGGGGGCATAGGTCTGGTGACTGTTAGAAAGGGGGCAGAGAGGATGTGACAGGTGGTTGAACCAGAGGGGGACAGGTGGTGTGGGCCCAGAACCTTCTGGGAAGATCGAGAAGGAGGCGGAGCCGACGGCGGGGGAGGCCACGCTCAGGAGATAAAATGGGGGCCCTGAGAGCCGTGCTACACCTCTTCGCTCTTCGATCGTCACGTTCAGCCTCGTGGGTCAGGCAATATGTTAACTGACTGACCCGGTAATGTAGTTACCCCGTTGTGGTCCAGTTAACCTGTTGTGGTTTATGTAAGTGCCCTGTTGGGGTCGAGAAATAAACGCGTTGCCTCCAGGTCAAGTGTGTGCTTCCGTGGAACCCACTACACATGTGCGCAATGTACGTGTCAATTTACATCATGGACACCCTTGCAAACGAGATGTACCATTCCAAGGGATTTTCCAGATGAAATATTTTAATGAATAAAAATAAATGTGACTGAGTTGACATGCTGTACAAGGGGTAAAAAACTGTGCCTATCTTCCACTTGTGTAATGCAGCTCTCAGAGAAACCATCTTGTCTTTCTATATATTTTTAATAAATAAAGTCCACTGACAACTCAATGAGTAACTGCGAATGACTATATACAATGAGGGAAAGAAGTATTTGATCCCCTGCTGATTTTGTACATTTGCCCACTGACAAAAAAATGATCAGTCTATAATTTTAATGGTAGGTATATTTCAACAATGAGAGACAGAATAACAACAAGGAATGCTGCCTATGACCCCAAGAACACCATCCCCACCGTCAAACATGGAGGTGGAAACATTATGCTTTGGGGGTGTTTTTCTGCTAAAGGGACAGGACAACTTCACCGCATCAAAGGGATGATGGACAGGGCCATGTCCCATCAAATCTTGGGTGAGAACCTCCTTCCCTCAGCCAGGGCATTGAAAATGGGTCGTGGATGGGTATTCCAGCATGACAATGACCCAAAACACACGGCCAAGGCAACAAAGGAGTGGCTCAAAAAGAAGCACATTAAGGTCCTGGAGTGGCCTAGCCAGTCTCCAGACCTTAATCTCATAGAAAATCTGTGGAGGGAGCTGAAGGTTCTAGTTGCCAAACGTCAGCCTCGAAACCTTAATGACTTGGAGAAGATCTGCAAAAAGGAGTGGGACAAAATCCCTCCTGAGATGTGTGCAAACCTGGTGGCCAACTACAAGAAACGTCTGACCTCTGTGATTGCCAACAAGGGTTTTGCCACCAAGTACTAAGTCATGTTTTGCAGAGGAGTCAAGTACTTATTTCCCTCATTAAAATGCAAATCAATTTATAACATTTTTGACATGCGTTTTTCTGGATTGTGTTGTTGTTATTCTGTCTCTCACTGTTCAAATAAACCTACCATTAAAATTATAGACTGATCATTTCTTTGTCAGTGGGCAAACGTACAAAATCAGCAGGGGATCAAATACTTTTTTCCCTCACTGTACACTTTGGTAGTTGCATAGCTTCTAGTCTCAAGACAACTCGCAGACAATGGAGATGGCCCGTTCCAAAGCGACAACGATGATGGCGATTCCCCACACCAACAGCCACCAGCTTTGGCTCGTGCCGGCTCTCATGCCGGCTCTCATGCCTCGCCTGTTCTGGCCACGCCCCTATTCTCGAATTCTCCTCGCCACACCTGCTCTGTCAATCACCGCCATAATTACACTTCCCCCGCCATTGGATCCCGTGCTCCCCCTCACATGACCCTGTCAACGTTTGTCTCATCAATTGAGACAAACGTTGACATACTGTCCCACTATCGCTCCGTACTGACTTTACACTTGCATTGCTATTGTAATGAGAGCGCCATCGCCTGGATTATCAGGGGGGCGTATATTAATTATACAGTCCATGCTTATCCATAGTGGGGTTTACATCTGGGGGAAAGGTGAGAGGCGGTTCCACCAGGGAAGCCTCTGGAATGTTCGGGAAAGTTCCAGGAGGGGCGTGGCCAGAGGCGGGGCGTGGCCAGAGGCGGGGCTTAGTCTCGTGAGGGGGATATAAGCGGGACACAGAGAAACGCAAAGGGACGGTGCTGAAGACTGAAGAGGAGCCCTACCGCTGCTGCCCCGCCATCTCCATCGACCACGTCCTCCAGCCGCTCCCTAGCGCACCGTTGGCCAACGGTGCGTTGGAGAGCGGGTGAGCGCCACGTGGCGCGGGGCAGCGTAGCCACACGAAAAGTGGACGTCCGCAAGAGAAAGAGACACGTGGCTGTACCGAGCTTTATTTGAATAAACAACTGAAGTTATTTACCGTGTCGGAGACCACTCATTACACTGTGAATATCTACATTACCACAAATATTATCATATATCACAAGCATAGCAAAACACCTATTATCCATCTGCTCTTAAAATGTGACACCAAACACACGTACAAAGTAATTTTCCTGCCAAATGCATTGATTTACTAGAATCTATTTGTATGAATATAACATAGAATAACACAGGAAGCATTATCAGCATCGCCACGTAACACGAGTCCAGCTGTGGAAGCCACGAATTACAGGAATCTGCAAAGTGCATCAATTCACAGATTACTCCCAATTTTCTACTCTATCCTTAAACCACGTCAAACTGCATCGGCAGCAGATTAGCATTATGTATTTCCATTTAAATTAGTTTATAGCATTGGGAATTTTAAATGAGGTTGCCGGCTGTTTTGCAATGTGCTTAAGGGTTTAAACAGTGGAGCTTACAGATAAAATCGCTGAGCTACAGGAGCCATGATATGGTCCCCCCATATCATCAGATTATTGGAGTTCTGCTCTAAAGCAATATAGAAGCTCCAATGAGAGAGAAGACACGTGCAGGCTGTGGCACTCAGCATCTGCAGTGAGCCGAAGTGGTCAGAACCAAATCCTCACGCATGGCCCAAGATATAATTAACTGCAATTGGCATGAGCTTAACTTTCTAAATATTCTAGAGATGAGACATAACACTATATACTGTTGACTAGGAGGGTCTTATTGGCGTTTTGGGCATAAACAATACGTGTAACATTGGAATAATATTATTGAGACAGCTTACTTTTCAAAAAGGTAGAGACGAATGTAACTTTCTTTTCGTGAGAGTCCTCCACAGAGCTAACATCTGTGCCATTGTTTCTGTTGAAAAAATAACGGTGATAAAATAAAACATGTGTAAGACAAATATATAATGAAATATAAATCCCCTGCTGAATACCTCTACATGCTGTGTCAGACATGGGGGTAGCTTGAGCATCTTCACCATGCTGATCAGTGCGGGTTATTGAAGGGGCACTCAGGAACAGTTCAAATAGTATTCACCGCAAATGTGCAAAGTGTCTGGGAAAATAACTTTGCTTGCTAGTTCAGCACAGTGCACTAACCACTGCACTCTAGCAGCAATATAATAAACTTAAACACTCTGACAGACCACTCATCTTGAAATAGAACTATAATGCTAAAGAGACAAAACTGAACATTCAACCCAAAAGCATAGATGCAACAAGAGTATACCTACTGCCTCTGTTACAAAGCATGCATCTTTAAAACGTATGAAAATATTGATATACAATTCATATTCTTTGGTTCTTTCGGTAGTCATGTAGATAGAAGAAAAATAATTTGAAAAATAAAGTGAATAATAATAATAAATTAAATAGAAAACAAAAAACCACTAACGTATACTCTTTGGTTCTTTCGGTAAAGTCACGTTACCGAAAGAACCAAAGAGTATGGATTCCTGCAGTCGCAAAAACTTCAAATCTAGATTAAACCACTAACGTAGACTGTAGCCTGGTTCTTAATCGGAGTGAGTGTACTGGCAGTCTATAATGTAGACTGTAGCCCTATTCTTAACCTCGGTGAGCATACTGGCAGTCTACATTATAGACTGCTGAAAGAACCAATGAATATGAATTCATGCAGTCACGAAACTTTTAAGTAAAAAAATGATATACAATTTGCTCTTCAGTGACTGGTGCCATGTTTTTATTATTTCATCTAACAGCAATCCCTCACTTAACGCGTGTTCACACAAAGCGTTTTCGTTATTACGCAGTTCTTCCATGAGGGAACAATTTTCCCACAACGCAGAACGTGCCCCATGATAACGCAGTTCCTGAGTGGTCGACGACGAGCTACTTTCTTGAGCTGCGCGGCTGAGCGGTGCAATATAGTACACGGAATGATACAGGAACGCTGCGGCGTACCCTCCGTTATGTGTCCCGCCATCTTACTGGGTACGCATACGTCATAATTCACCAACCTTTATTGTTATATTATTAAGGGGAAATTATTTCCGCTTTACACGTTTTTAGCTTAACACAGCACTTTTCAGGAACGCATTTACCACTTTAAATGAGGACTAACAGGACTATATAATCAAAGAATGCAATTATGTTTAATTTTAAAATATCTCTTTGTTTGAAAGGTCTTTTCAAATGAGCTCTGTTGCAGCTCATGATTTATGTGCAGTGTTTCATTTACACTTAAATTAAATACCTTCAATAGACATTTACTCTTCCCAGAATTTCAAGATATAAAACTGAAGGCTCGCAACAGCCAGTAATTTCATTACTTTGGTGGCATTCAAGCACTACTATGTAATACACGAATTTCATCAAACTAAGGCATGCACACACAATAACTAGCTTATCATAAAAGTACTTACATCTTTTCAACAAGAGTTAAGAATAATCTGAAGTCTTGCAGCTCTGAGAGCACTTCTGTCCGTGAAACGTCCAGACAGTTTATCTGTGAAACCAAAGTTATACGTCAGCATTTCTAATGAACACATCATAAATACATGGCCGATGCAGACACATTCTCCAGAAATGGATAATGAAAGACTTGAGATTGTTAATTCATCGACCAAACCGGTAACCACAATGTAAATCACCTAAAGAGGTACACTTATCCAATAAACCTAGATCCTTAGGGTGCCACGGTGGCGAGATGTTAACTACCTCGCTTGGTATACAAGAGGTCGTGGGTTCGATCCCGATCATGATGCCTGTTTATTCGGAGTTTGCGTGTCTCTCTCCTAGTGGTCGTGTGGATTTTTCTCCGGGTCCTCCGGTTTTCCCTCCGCAGTTGGAATCATGCGTTTAGAGTATTTGGCTGCTATAAACGTCTACATAAGCCACTTCGTTGAGCGATCATTTGTGGCAAGATCTCTTCTGGAAAAGAGCTATATATACCGTACATGTCAGTGGGCCTTACCTAGTAACATAAAAATAGTTTTTAGTCTATACTCTTAGTTCTTTCGGTAAAGTCACGTAGGTAAAAAATTAAATTAAAATTAATACAAATAAAAATCACGACGTTTCGGAGGCAACACAAGTCTCCGTCATCAGGTGGGACCATCACAGCCAGATTTGCTGCATCAAGTGAGGCAGGGATTCAAGATGCAAGCTCTTAAATACAAGTTAAAGGGGAGGAGAGGGGGGGGCTTATCAGAATGTGGTAGCCAATGAATGGAACGTATCGGGAGGGGCGGGGCTAAAAGAGGGCACGAGGTGCAAGTGTACGTGGACATGCCTGTGCACAAGCAACCTGTTGATGCACATGATAGAAAAGAACGAAAATACACATGTTTATACAAGTGTTGGCTGACAATAAAGAGAGTACTAAATTTTGATTTAAAGCTTTCGTGACTGCAGGGATTCATCTTCTTGGTTCTTTCGGTAAAGTCACGTAGAAGGGAAGTAATAAAATAATAAAAATAAAACATAATAAAATTATTCTCACGACGTTTCGGCCACAACGCAAGCAGCCGTCCTCAGGTGAAAACCAGGTCCGTCGAGGCAACAGAGTCTGAATGAAACAGCACACGAGCTTGGAGCATATATATAAGCTGGGCGCCTTGACAAAGGAATTTGCATATCAAGAGGAATTTATCATATTTATGGGAAATGCAGGAATGTGATTAGTACTACATATGCATTATGCAGGATTAGCAGCATCAAAGGGAGCTGCAGTTACTGCTGCTGCAGTTGCTGCTGCAGTTTCTGCTGCTGCTGCAGTTGCTGCTGCAGCTGCAGTTGCTGCCTTATCCATGTTTTATTTATATTATTTTATTACTTCCCTTCTACGTGACTTTACCGAAAGAACCAAAAAGAAAAAAAAGAGAGTACTGTTAAACGCTGGGGATGTTAACACTCGGTAAAGTAAAATAATGCCTGTCAGATAAGATGGTCCAAAAATGTGTAGTTAAATCTGTTTTACATGGTTAATAACATCTTTCTCCCCCTTAACTTGTATTTAAGAGCTTGCATCTTGAATCCCTGCCTCACTTGATGCAGCAAATCTGGCTGTGACGGTCCCACCTGATGACGGAGACTTGTGTTGCCTCCGAAACGTCGTGATTTTTATTTTATTTTTATTAATTTTAATTTCATTTTTTACTTACGTGACTTTACCGAAAGAACTATGAGTATTAATCCTTGCAGTCACGAAAGCTTCAAATCTAGAGTTTTTAGTTTAGTTTTTACTTTTAAAAACTCAATATTTTACAATTTACTTTGAACACATATGTGTTAATTTAGTAACACATATATGATATTAAAGGGTTTCTCATATACCAATTTAAAAAAATCTGTACATCAGGAAACATATTAATATCTAATCATGATCAGGCCTCATGGTGTAAAGTGCTGTCTCGAACTAAAATCCACCATCTCTTTGGCCTCTACGTGCTAGATAAAGGGCAGTGTCAAAAACGCTGCCGATTTAATATTTTCATATGAATGCAGTGTTATTGGCGCATGTGGATTTCATTGTTTGTGCACCACTACCAAAGCAGTACTGTATCACCAATTGCCCTCTAGCAATGTGAAAGACTCAACACAGAAGATCCCGATTTAAAGCTTTCGTGACTGCAGGGATTCAACTTTTTGGTTCTTTCGGTAAAGTCACGTAGAAGGGACATAATTTATGCTTTATTTTTATATAATTTATGTTTTATTTTTATTATTTCCCTTCTACGTGACTTTACCGAAAGAACCAAGAAGACAGAAGATCCCTTTGATCTTCCATGAAGCTCGTGGTCCACCCTAAACCGCATCCGCACAAATCACAGCAGATGCGGGATACCTGATGCACAAATGCAAAACAAATACAAATCCAGTGTACGACTGTGAGCATCCAGAACAGGCCGTACAACATATAACGATTAGAGGCCCGATCCACAAATATGGAGACATCACAGCCATGCATTCTGCTGCTCCTGACAGGATTATCTGGCTGCATCTACATCAGCCATTCGAAAGAAGAAGACCTCTAGCAATGCAATAAAATAACTCACGTGAAAATTGTGATATTTAACCTCACGGACCACTGTAGCGGAGAATTCCAGCGAATACATACACCTTTCGTTAGCGGACTACAAATACAACATCCATAAGACAGGTTTGTTGTGCGAGATCACACGAATATAAATGTGTCGTTCAACCCGCCACCAACCGACATAGCCAATTAGTGAGGGTTGTCAACTCGTTACTAGTACAGCACACCGGTGTGTTGCAGAGTAAATCGACAACATTTACAATCGGAATACGACGTTTTGCAAGTATTTACAACTATGATGGTAGGTGTGCTGTACTCGTCACGAATTAACACGTTCTGTTTTCTTGACAAACCTTACTAATTGGCTGTCGGGTGGTGGCGGGTTTAACGACACATTTATATTTAGACGATCTAACCCAAAAACTTGTATTATGGATATTGGTCGCGAAAGTCGACGTGTTAAATCAAATACAACACGCATCGTTACGTCTATCAGCGCAGTGGCCTTCGAGGTGCGCTAACAGCAGCATTTCTAGAACTCCGAACCGATTTTGTGTGTAAACATATAATTGGGTGTTCCCATATACGTGGCAATCGACACACTTTCAAGCATGAATTTCCATCTCAAAATATTATCTATTTAAACATTTTAACACGTAATAAGCATCACATTCCACATCCCCAGCGTGAAGACGCTCACTCACCCAGTCCAGCAGGGCCGAGCACTTCGCCTGCGCCAGCATTGTCGGCGCCGTTGGCGAGGAAACGTGACACGAAAAAACACGACCCTGATAACACCGACCCTGATGGCACTGACCCTGATGGCACTGACCCTGACGACACTGACCCTGACTACTGACGGCACTGGGAGCGACTCCGCTGCCCCCGACAGCCGCTGCCGCCTTCTCGCTCTCGAGATTCAAACTGAGCTCGCCCGTTGACCCGGAAGCGCAGGTCTCGCTCTGATTGGCTCCTGATTGACCAATGGCACTCAGCTTCATATCGATTCAGAATCGAGCTCAGTAATAACATATATTTAAATCGATCTCGGTAGCATCTATCGATTTCCAGTTGAAATAAAACGTCACGATTCCGAATCGATTCTGCATCGAGTTCGTGGTCTCTGCGACGTTACGACTGAGCTCGTCGTGCGGCACGGCCGATGCGTGGCACGACTCTAGCAGGTCGCGTGAACACATAACTGTTGTGTCGTTAAAACCCGCCACCACGCGACACAGCCAACTAGTAGGGGTTGTCACGGAAACAGAACGTGCCAATTCGTCACCAATACAGCACTAACCGGTGTGTTGGAGAGCCAAGCCACATTTGCAATCTGAGTACGACGTTTCGCCAGTAATTACAACTAACTTACTGTTGCGTTCCTTATATAGAGGCGTAGATGTGGTGACCACGCTTCTGCGCTCTTGCACAATGTCGGGGGGGGGATTACTGAGGCAACGTACATGATGCATGTGCATTATGCGAGCCCTTTGAACTTGTCCTTCATGTCTATTGTGTTTATTAAATATGCTATGTTGGGCAGACGGCGAATTATCAACACGAGACTAAAAGAACACCAAAGCAATATTAAATACTCCCAAATACAACTGTCAGCAGTAGCAGAACACGCGTGCCAACAAAGACACTCAATTGATTCTGATAATGCTGAAGTTGTGCAAAACTACTACTGGCCAAGACTAAATTTCGATTTAAAGCTTTCGTGACTGCAGGGATTCATCTTCTTGGTTCTTTCGGTAAAGTCACGTAGAAGGGAAGTAATAAAATAATAAAAATAAAACATAATAAAACAATTCTCACGACGTTTCGGCCACAACGCAAGCAGCCGCCTGAGGACGGCTGCTTGCGTTGTGGCCGAAACGTCGTGAGAATTGTTTTATTATTTTATTACTTCCCTTCTACGTGACTTTACCGAAAGAACCAAGAAGATGGCCAAGACTAGTTAGAGAATCGATCGAAATTGAGAAGTAAAAAAAAATTAACCGTTCGGATAGCTACAGATTGAGTACCGCTTGGAAGCGAATAATTAAATAATACACTTGTAAAGGAGAGCCGACACAAGCTTGCAAGGGGGTTCGTCTTTTATTCCTTCCTTCAGTCCACACTCGTCCCCAGCCTTCTCAATCTCATTCCCGCCAAGATCCCCCTCTTCTCTCATATCTCCTTGCTTGCCCCCCCTTCCCCTGTCACCGTCCCACCCCCCCCTCCTTTTGGTGGGAATCCTTCCCCTGACATCCCTTACACATTGTTTAAATGCATGCCTATGCAGGTCACCATTCATCTGTAGTGTTGTTCACCAACACGGAGGCACACACTCTGGGCTGGGAGGCAACACTTTTATTGAACAACTTCCCTAGCGGGTAACACTGAGGTGATGTGGCTAACTATGTGAGTAGCGAGTTAACTCGAGACGAAGACCCGGAGACGACGAGACGCGGGACCCAGGCTTGATTCCACAGACGAGCCAAGCTCTCTCTCGGGACCGCCCCTTGATGCTCCTGGGCGAGGCCTCGCTCCGCCTTCGGCCACGCCCCCTTCGAGACCTTTCCCGTAGGATCTCGGCCGAGCATCACGCGCCCTCCCGGGTTCACTGAGGCCACCACCAGGACCACGCCCCCTGGCTGACATGCCGTACCCACTCTGGTGCCAGAGAGAGGCTCCAGACGCACAGCTGCACTCCTATAACTGCAGCTGGCACGAACACCCTAGTGACACCATTTACGTCACTACACATCAATGGAGATAACCTGTGAGCAGACAATAGATACTGCTATTCTAGTGCACACAAACGACAGGAGGTACCAGAACAAAGTGCATGCACATTGTTTAATGGGTACCAATTGTAATTTATATGCATTCAAT
This sequence comes from Lampetra planeri, assembly GCF_965212315.1. Lineage (NCBI taxonomy): Eukaryota > Metazoa > Chordata > Hyperoartia > Petromyzontiformes > Petromyzontidae > Lampetra > Lampetra planeri. Next base: position 14,893,678 of record NC_136121.1, on the reverse strand, counting down.
AATCCCCCCCCTACTTCGCACAAGAAGGGGTCACACGTGACATCACATCTATCCTGTAATTACAATGATGCAGATTGTAATTACTGGCGAAACGTCGTACTCAGATTGTAACTGTTGTGGATTTTTTCTCCAACACACCGGTGTTGCTCTACTAGCAACGAATTGCAATGTTCTGTTTATGTGACAAACCTTACTAATTGGCTGTGTTTGGTGGTGGCGGGATTAACGACACATTTATATTTATGCGATCTAACCCAAAAAAACCTGTATTATATAAATACTTATTCAGTAAATACAATATTTAAATAATAATGATTAAAATATTTTTCAAAACGGACGATATGATTTTAATGGCTCTTATATTGTACAACATATATCATCGTATCACGGCAACCCTAGTATTTCTGAAGCATATAAATGGGACTGGCATAAGATGGTGTGCAATTGGGTGGACCATGCATATATCCCTGTTTATTTTTAAGAGGGAGTGGAGCAACGAGGGTACAGGGCAAGGAGTGCAAGGATGCACATGGGCACAGAGAAGAGACAGGTTATCTTGAACTAGAATAGAGTGGACAGCCAAGGAGGTGAGTTCCAGACTATGCAAGTAACACCAAAGAAGCAACTGTCTATAGAGTAGAGGTCTATCTTACTGGAGCAGAGCACACGAAGGAGAGTGAGATTAGAGAGGAAAGGATATGTGGGGGCGAGTCGAAGTAGAACATGAATGATGGTGAGGGTGAACTTGTTTCAAATGCTTTAGTGCACATGAAGCTGGGCCACTACGTTTGCATGTTAACAGCTCTGTAAAACAAGACGTTTTCTTTTGATAAGCGCAACAGCAATGTGGAAAGTACTAGACTTATCGTAAAGACACTGCTAATTTCTTGTAACAGAGGAAAGGCCTGTGCTAGCCGCCAGCTTGCAGATAATCACTGACGGGCATTTCTACAAGACAGGGAGCTAAAGACACAGCCACAGTCATATGAATACCTTACAGTACAATCCTGTAAAAGACACTTCGATATCCGCTTTGCTAAATTACATTGTTTTCCCATTATTTATGTTCATAAAATAATGTAGTCATACTTTTTGATGTTTTTGAACGTTTTCTACCAGTTCCCTATTCCTGAAACATGCATGTACCGATACTTTCTGTTTGTAACATGACCTTTGTAGCCATGATTGTAACTAAGATCTGTACTGTACAGCATCTGTACCATCTCAGGATGCCCATGAAATAGAGCCTAACAGCTCATTGGGCCCTTCCCGCTAAAAAAAAGTATAACATTTTACATGATAACACAAAATATAAAACATGTTTGCATGAGCATTTTTCCAATATTAAAATTAAAAAAACCTCAAGTTTTCTGAATTTCTACACATCAATCACAAATTTACTATTTAGGTGTATTGGATATAGTGGTTTTGTCATCTCTCTCAAGCACGTGTGACCTGTTACCACTCTTCGCAGTCCCTGGCTGCTTCATGCGCCCTAAGGCAACGCACCACTTGCATGAGTCTCACGGTTCAGGTACGTGGCCCAGTACACCAGGTTGAAGATTCCAAAAAGGATGGGAAACACGATGCGGGAGAGCTTGTCAATCTTGCTCACGCTGTTGTAGGTTTTCTTGTAGTCGAGGGGTCTGCTGTCATGTTGTCCGTGGTGCGGCGCGACTTTTTGAGAGACGCTGAGCAGAGCTGCCTCCCTGGCCAGCAGCGTGCGGTGGCCCGCGGGGCACAGGCCTGTGGTATAGGCGTTTTTGCGCTTTTTGATCAAAGTCACCGCGTCCTTTTTCTGCAATGGTGAGCCAAATAACATAAATCATATTAGGTACAGGTATGTGAACACATAAGCCCTGACTCAAATGATCACTCAGGACAAATCCTAACACCACTCATCAATACCATCCACTGCTCACATATACCTCACTAACACCCCACTTACACCTCACTCCTAAACACACCACCCAACCTTTACACAGCTCACTAACATCCCATCCACCCCTCACATCCACCTCACTAACACCACATGCTCCCCTCTCACGCACACCTCTTACTGTCCACACACCCTCACCCCTGCAGTCCCGTCACTCCTGGTGTCCCTCCTCATGTCACTCCTCGTGTGACTCCCCATGTCCCTCCCCGTGTCCCTCCCTGTGCACCTTCGATGGCGCAGGGAATTTCCCATTCCAGGCCCAGGCTCTCTTGGTGAAGTAGTTGACGGTGGCGAACTCGATGAGCGCTGAGAAGACGAAGGCGTAGCATACGGCGATGAACCAGTCCATTGCCGTCGCATACGCCACCTTGGGCAAGGAGTTGCGTGCGCTGATGCTGAGCGTCGTCATGGTGAGCACTGTGGTGACGCCTTAGAAGGGCAGAAAAGTGCAAACGCTCAACAAGTCAATCACCTCCAGAAGAGCCTCCACTAGAGGGTAATTGATGTCCTCTTCCACTTTTGGAAGAGGTGAGTGTACCACATTTAACCCCATCACACACGACCTGCCGATTGACTGTGAACCAATTTTTCTGCTGGGTGGACAGAGGTGATGATGGGGGGTTGAATTGTTTCAACTGTCGCACCTGGAGATGGAATCGAACCGGTATCCTCTGCTTTGCATATCCAGTTTGCTGTGACCATTATACTACGGCAGATCCCAACCTGAGGTAGACGCCATATTTGCATGCAAGTTGGCTCTCAGCTTAATAACTAATAAATGCATTGAAAACCAATTATGAATATTTCATTATTTCATTTAGTGTGCTTGAGCCAGCCCTGGGGCTTATCCAATGGATGTGTTGCAAATGGTGCAATCTAGATACCACAAAATATGTCTGGAAGTTGTGCTCAGAAAACTTCAGGGTCATTCCCAAATGAGACATGACTCCGTTTTTGTGAGGTTCATCCTAAATTAAATATAAAATTTGGAGGGAAAGCTGATGGCTTGTGTTGTGCATCTCTCTTGGTGAACATGACCACTGACCCAGCAATCCGACTCACTCGAGAGCTTTACTTCTCTACTTTGTGTGCAACTAGGACCCATATCTAACAGAGAAGGTTCATGCCTATAAACAATCATAATCAGAATATTTACTTATACTGGAGAAATCCGATGAGCTATAAAGCTCTTTTTCACAGATGTCCAGTAGGGGCAGGTAAGAACGTTACAACAACAGCACAAAAACACGAGAGTAGTGCAAAGTACAAGAAAGGTAAAGAAATCACCAAAACGAATACAGGCTGGCTACCACAAATGATAGCTCAACAAAGTGGCCCATCATTTGGACATTTATAGCACCAAAATAATCTCAATGCATCTTTATGAATGTGGAGGGGAAAACTAGAAGACCTGGAGAAACCTCTAGCAGTTCACCAGCATTAGATCAAGCATGCCTGACTGGTAAGACAAAACTGGTCCAGTTTGCTAGTTTAAACAATCTGCTGCAAAAAAAAATTCTGATGGGATGTCAAAATACTTTCGTTGTTTACATAGACGTGACAGATATGAGAAGGAGCGTATTGTCTGACAAGTTATTTTGTTATCTCTTAGTGTATGGATTCTGCTGGTGCCCAACAAAAAACCCACAATGCCAATCATGAGCCGTCATATCATGTTTATGCATCACACTTGCAGGAGTCCTCTTGTGATAGGCGAGTGTTTTCGCGTGGTAAATGTATAAATAACCGCAATGTTAAAAAATATGTTATGCAATTCAGCTTAATCAATTATAATTGACAGCCCTTCATTAATCCACTGCTGGATGAAATCCTCCCCACGCCGTGGCAGTCATGGAAGTTGCTTGATCATACTTCACCACGCTGATCAGTGCGGGTTGATGGAGGGAGATGTGCCCAGGACCAGTTCCGATATCACTCACCACTGACATTAGCCGTGGGTGGGATCAAACTTCGGTCGCTGGGTTCACAGCGTGGTGCGTCAACCACTTTGCTATCACTTCACCCCTAAAGTAAGTAATATTATGCAATACATATTTCTGATTTCAACCTTACATCCTCAAAATTGTGCAATATTTGATTATTTATGATCTAACCCGAATTTTAAACAATGTTTTTAAATCTTGATTTAAATATTATTATTGTTTTTAACTAAAGCTATAATCCTCTCGTCTCTGTCATAGGAATATCGAATTTCTGCCACTGGTCATGGCTATAAACAGGAGATGAGCACAAATGTCTCATTGTTCATTTCAGCAGGAAATCCCTGCGACTTGACATCATGATTGACTACGATCTCCAAAATACAATACAATGCACATTGCATGGCCACCCTGGTTATCACTGTGGGTGTATTAACCGTAAAAAGTATATGCCGTCTGCTTCAAAGTGGACGTTAAAGGGATGAAATAGGCTAGGCCCCTACTGGCATCCTAATGCACGTTCGCAGGACAGGTGCCTGGGGACAACTGCCACTGAGAGTGCCCATTCAAATGTGTTGATATGTATGGCACTTATCGCATATAGAGTGCTCTGACCCCAACATAAAGGGCGGTGCTCTGTAAAAACAAATCATTGTTATTATCATCACCATGTGTGTTTTTGCAACGCAGCAGAAGCTATCGATGCCAACGTCTCCGCTGCTGTATTACCGAACACAGTGCGTGCTGGCACCGCCTCGCGGTTGAGCCAGAAGGAGACCTGGGAAAGGAGCACGGTCATGATGCACGGCAGGTACGTCTGGATCACGAAGTAGCCGATATTTCTGCGCAGGTGGAAGCGGGTGGTCATCACTGTGTACACTCCTGCAGCCACAAGTGCATGTGGGACAAACACAAAGATAACAATACAGACTGATGGGGAAAATGCTGTTAGCGAGCACCAATTAAGGCTGGCATGGCGCAACAAGGGGGTGGCGTGGCCAAAACTATGACCAGCCATTTTGTCTCCCTAGTGGCGATATTTACCCACCACACCAGGTACTCAATTAAGAGTCCACATAGTGCAGGCCCAGGACCGATTCAAATGTGTCACTGATGTTGGCCATGACTGAGAATCGAACTCAGGCCACGGGTTTGTAGCACAGTGCACTAACACTTCTCGTAATGAGGGAGCACACACAAGAGAGAGCACAAACAGACACATGTAAAGCAAGAGTGTTGTTTGAAATTCCAGTGCTTGGCAAAACATGTATGCTGTTTAACCGTCTCTGTAATAAAAAGCACGAACAGGTTCACTCTCGCTCAGACACAGAGCTGCCTCAACATGGAACCATCTCCCAGACACTCTCTATACAGGCCACGAGTGTCAACTTCTCTTTAATTACAACACCCTTGCACAACACTGGCAGCTGTTAACAGCTGAGTGAATGCTACAAGAACCGGCAGTGCACCTCACTTAATTATTCATGTATGTATGTTATTGACTGAGTGTTATATTCGAACAAGCAGCTTCTGTTTTGCTGGATAGAGGGGGTTAAATAGGCATGGCACGGCCTGGAGAAGAGATGGACTGATGCGTTATGGGAGTATGTGGAGCTGTGTGGAGGTAAAATTTGAATCCAGCAGATTACTTGCCGATGTGGGCGGGGCAGGCACCCCTGGGAGGTGCAGCTATAGCATATTAACTTAAGTGCATAGTCATAGTTGCTATCGCAGCCATACATGTAAATGGGTACACGGTACGGCCGGGGACAAAGGAATCTAGGGCTAAGGCTCCCTGCGTTCATGACTGAGGGTTAAGCGGAATGTTGGAGACACAGTGTTTGTAGGCCGCTCTCTCTCACTCTTTGTCTCTCTCTGTTAATGCTAGGACCGCCATTCCCCAACACCTCGGACAAAGTTTTTAGGCCAAGTCACTCCAAGTTGGAGGTCTGTTTTCCTAATGTACAATGTTCAATGTCATCAAATACGTGGCGGTCCCCAGCAGAAGTATGTTAATGGCCGTGCTAAAGCCTGTGGGTACGAACGCTTCCCGCTGGGAGTAATTTCGCGACCAATTATATCCATAATACAAGTTTTTGGGTTACATCGCGTAAATATATAAACGTGTCGTTAAAACCCACCACCACCCAACACAGCCAACTAGTAAGGGTTGTCACGGAAACAGAACATGCCAATTCGTCACCAGTACAGCACACCGGTGTGTTGGAGAGCCAAGGCACAACATTTACAATCTGAGTACGACGTTTCGCCAGTAATTACAACTAGCTTTATCAGGCGACAGCCAGATTTGTGGAGAAGTCTAACTGTTCAGTTACTTATATAGAAGCGTAGATGTGGTGACCACGCTTCTGCGCTCTTGCGCAAAGTGGGGGGGGGGGGGATTACTGAGTCAACGTACATTATGTATGCGCATTATGCGAGCCCATTGATCTTGTCCTTCTTGTCTATTGTGTGTATCAAAATAATCTTGATTTGAAACTTTCGTGACTGCAGGAATCCATACTCTTTGGTTCTTTTGGTAAAGTCACGTAGGTAGACTTTACCGAAAGAACCAAAGAGTATATATTAAAATAGCTGTACCTTAAGTAATCCCTATTGAAGTATGCTACCCTTTATAGGCATGCATTTAAATAAGGTATTATTCGATGATTCGCTTCTACGCAGCACTAAGGCGGTAGCTATCCGAACGGTTAAAATTATTTTTATTTCTTTCAATTTCGATAGATTATCTAATTAGTCTTGGCCAGTCATAGCTAGTTTTGCACAGAACTTCAACATTATCAAAATCAATTGAGTGTCCTATTGGCACGCGTGTTCTGCTACTGCTGACAGTTGTATTTGGGATAATTTAATATTTCTCTGATGTTCTTTTTTAGTCTCGTGCTGATCATTCATCCTGTTTGCCCAACATAACATTTCCCACATGCCCAGTTTATCCTGTACACACCTTCTGTTGATAGCTTCGATAATACATCTTTTGTACCAGACATTAATTTCTGTATTTTGTGTACCATGCCAAATCTGACTCGGAAATTTTGTTTTTCCAAACATCTGGCTTGTTTATCAGTTACTCCCGCAATGTACGGTATTTTGATAATTTTAATTACTTGGGCAGTTTCAATGTTCGTGTTATTTGATTTGGTTTTGGCATTCAATGCCCTGTTGATTTGTGCATCATTGTAACCGTTCATTTGCAGCACTTCTTTAACATGTTAAATTTCACTTCTCAGACTGTCTTAGCTCGATGAATGATTGTCTTGATAAGAGCAGATTTCTGTGTGGGGTGATGGTGTGACTCTGCATTCAGATAGGCGTCAGTATGCATTTTCTCTCGGTAAACCATGTGTTATTTTATCATTTCAACCCCGTCTGAGCAGAATATCCAAAAATGGTAGAGTTCTGTCAGCCTCCACTTCCATGTTGAACTGGATGAATGTGGTTTTGCGAGTTGAAATTATTTAGAAATGCGTTCAGTGTATCTTTGCCGTGTGGCCAGACCACCAATGTGTCATCCACATATCTAAACAATGCAGATGGTTTTAGTGTGCTTGAAGCTATTGCTTTTGTTTCAAAGTCTTCCATGTACAAATTCGCTATTACAGGAGACAAAGGAGAGCCCATTGCTGCTCCTTCCTTTTGTTTATAGAAGTCACCTTGCCACAAGAAGTAGGTGTTCTTTAGACAGTGTTCAGCTAGTCTTGGGATGTCTTTGGCTAAACCTTTGTTCGTTACCAGAGTGTCGAGTAATTTAATTGACTCGTTGACCGGAACCCTCGTGAACAGAGAAGTCACATAAAAACTCACGAGAATATCATTAGGATTCAGCTTAATATCTTTAATTATATTTACGAGATGTTCAGTTTTTGATGAACGAATAGGTCCTACCGATGTAGGGCTGTATTTGTTTCGTTACATATTGTGTTAATTTGTACGTGGCAGAGCCTATTATACTAACTATGGGTCTTAATGGGACATCAGGTTCGTGAATTTTTGGTAGCCCATAAAGTCTTGGTGGTTTTGATGCCCTTGGTTTGATCAGCTATTGCTCTTCCTTGGGAATTGATGACTTGGCAATGATTGCCGTTATTTTACGTTGCAAGGTGTTGGTTGGGTCTCATTTAATTTCAAGGTAAGGTACCTTCATCGAGTAAATCTTTGCTTTTATTATCATAATAATTTTAACCGTTCGGATAGCTACAGCCTTAGTGCTGCGTGGAAGCGAATCATCAAATAATACATTATTTAAATGCATGCCTTTAAAGGTCGGCATACTTCAATAGGGATTACCGTTGGTACGGCTATTTTAATACACACAATAGACAGGAAGGACAAGATCAAAGGGCTTGCATAATGCACATTCATAATGTATGTTGACTCAGTAATCCCCCCCCCCCCATATTGCCCAAGAGCGCAGAAGCAGTCACCACATCTAAGCCTATATATAAGGAACGAAACAGTTAGACTTCTCCACAAATCTGGCTGTTGCCTGATGAAGCTAGTTGTAATTACTGGCGAAACGTTGTACTCAGATTGTAAATGTTGTGGCTTGGCTCTCCAACACAACGGTGTGCTGTATTGGTGACGAATTGGCATGTTCTGTTTCTGTGACAACTGTTACTAGTTGGCTGTGTCGGGTGGTGGCAGGTTTTAGTGATACATTTATATATTTATGCGATCTAACCCAAAAAACCTCTGTTATGGATGATATCGGTCGCGAAAGCCTACGTGTTAAACAGTAATTCACAATTTGATTGATAATTAACGGGCATTTGAGGGAGGTGGGCAGCGGTGAAAGGGAAGTCGGGGTCACGTGATTGGCGCTGGCGAATCCCGTACGACTGCTCCCCTGTCGGTAGCAAATCAGGGAGCTAGGGCCCAGAGTGGCTACACCAGAGAGGGGAGGCACAGGGCGTCCACGGGACAGTCTCTGGAGGAGGGCGGTCACTTCATTTCTCTTTTTGCCTCTTCCCTTGCAGCACTCCACTGTGGAATTCCCTCCCATCATCTCTTTTTCCAAGCTCTTTTAATAACTTTGCGCAATTTAAGTAACGTATTCAGTCTTACCTTTTACAGCTCTGATCGTGCTGTTTGTGGCTGGCCGCTTGACATTTTGGGCCTTTAGGCCTGTGCTCAGCGACTGTGTTTATGAGATAAATGAAGCCCGTGTGGCAGAGGCACAACCGGAGCTCACCGGTGCTGGAGCGGCTGAGCTCGCTGCCCACCGTGTGGTTGATCAGGTTGTACTGGTTGAGTCGAGATCCGTCCTCTGCCACGATCACAGAGTTGGCGGGGCCGTGCGTCCACGTGTAGAACACTTCGGAGCTAGTGTATGCATCTGCACAAATAAAAAAAAGATTATCCGTATAACCTTTAACACACCAGAGACAGCAGCCTTCTTTCGGGCCTAGTCTCACCAGAAAGGAAACAACTTATTCTTATTTTTTCATACTTTGATATTGGCAAAAAAAGGTCCCATTTTGTAGCTGCTCACCCGAGGTATAAATTCTCTGATAGTGCATTGTCTATGTACTATTCGCCTTTTGGCATTCTCTGTTCTGACACTGGTCTAGACCCTAAAGAAGGCTGTCTCTGCTGTAGGCCAATCAGTTTCAAAGACTGCATATATTATCAGAACATACTCTTAGTTCTTTCGGTAAAGTCACGTAGGTAAAAAATGAAATTAAAATTAATAAAAATAAAATAAAAATCACGACGTTTCGGAGGCAACACAAGTCTCCGTCATCAGGTGGGACCGTCACAGCCAGATTTGCTGACTTTACCGAAAGAATTAAGAGTATGAATCCTTGCAGTCACGAAAGCTTCAAATCTAGAATTATCAGAGCATGTTTGTTTGCATGTTCACGACAAGTACGTGTGGTTAATGCAGACTTGATTCCTTGCAAAAGGTTTCTATTTGGTGTTTGAACATCTTAACACCTGTTTTATTGCCAGAAAGGCTAAAAGTATTCTTATTTTTTCATACGTTGATACTGGCAAAAAGGGCCCATTCTTTAACAGGCTGTTGGGGCAAGCGCTGTTAGCGGCACACAAGGGGAGTAGTGGGAGGTCAGCTCCATGGGCGGCCACCTTAGTGTCGTCCAATGGTGCTCTTTATACACCGCATCAGGTACTGTAAGGCTGAGTCGACCTAGGTGAGGCCCAGGGCCAGTTCAGATATTCGTCACCAATGTTGGCTGTGAGCAGGACTCGACCTCGGGTTACTGGGTTCACAGCGCCGTGTACCAACCACAGCAGTGCAATGGCCACACACATTCGTTTTTCCGCAAACCCGGGCCCCAGCTGGTTTGCTGCATGAACACTACGTCTGTGGTTCACGTAAAGGTTAACTTGCATCGAATTATTTTGCTTGTTTACCAGGAAGTCTCTCTGAGTCTCAAGATTATTTTTAAAGAGGAGCCTGCCAAGTTTTGGCAGTAGTGATGTCGTGCGTAATCCCAACTGAGTAATTTGCATGGTACAGTAGTTTTTCAGCATTGGGATGTCGTTTGATCAATACAAGTTATATTTTATAGTGTTTTTAGCTATGGAAGGAAACCAGAGAACACAGAAACCCATACAGAACAGGGGGAGAAGATATAAACTCTGCATTTAAAAGAGCCTGAGATGGGAATTGAACCCATATACTCTTGTTGTGAGGCACTACGTCATCCTGCCGCCAAAAACATATTAAGCATATTTAAAGCATGAGGAGGCAAATTATCTGCATGCTGTTAAAGTGTATGTGTGTCTCCACATACTCACAGCTCCCAAACTTGAGTGGGCAGGCATGCGTGTCCATCGGGAAATCCTCCAATATCATGGGGCACTCTGCATTAATAGTCAGCCTAAGAGAACATTAACAGTGGTCTCTTCAGGTATCACCTAGTTAAACAACATCAACTTGAAGATTGCAGATAATATATATGTTAAAAAGACATCACTGACGTGCAGTTTTGGATTCATGGTTATACTACGGGAGAAAAATTACTTTACATGTCAGTTTTCAGGCTTTTCACATTAACATTTGTAAAAAACAGTGAATGAGGTTGTGATTCCCGTGTGCTGCAACATCATCTAATTGACAGAAACATCAATAGATGTAGGGTGATTATTGTACTCATATGTAAACAGCCAAGGACATTCGTCAAACAATTGCAAGTGGAGTTATCACAAAGTCCACATCACAGTGGCTACTGTGCTTAGCTTGCGATGCATCATATTTGGTGTCTGCTGGCGAATCTTACGTGTGGCTGAGGTGTGATGCATGAGCGGAGCTGCACAATGCTTACCGCATGGTGTACAGCAGAGATCCGTCATCGCAGATCCTCAGGAGTTTGTTGGGAGTGGTGATGTTGTGTGCCACGGACTTCTTGCTGTTGTAGAAGAATGTGTCTGGCGTCCATAGGTGAGACACCATCATATTGTTCACAGGCAGAATCCTCATGGGCCCGTTGAATTTGAGCCGTAAGTCCCTCCAGCTTTGACGGAAAAACACATCCACCGTGTACTCCTGGACAGATAGAATATTACAGCGCTCATACACACATACACATTAAGATTAATAGAACAATTATTCTTGTTTTTTACGTAGTTCGCTTAATGCTGGGTCATGTCACAGCACTTTATACGCGATAAGTGACTTACATAACATTTTATCTCAAACATATGAGGGCACCCTCAGTGGCAGCTTTCTCTGTGGTCACAGGTGATTTTGCACCTGGCCTTCAATCAGGCAATAGTCTGCCAATAGGAGGCCATGATTGCTATGAGTAATCCCATTGAGTCATTTACAGGATTTATTTTATTTGGAAAATCTGGACCAACAACGCCAGCACACAATGGCCTACTTGTTTTGAATGACATTGTGGATCTTTAATGTCCACAGTGAAACACAGACGCCACGTCGTATTTTCGGGTTCATACCCCTGCCGTATTAACTAGGGTGGCCTGCTCGGGTCGAACCGCGAACCTCTACAACGAGCGGCGAACGCGCCACCGCTGGGCCACCGCGTCACTGCCCCTCATGGTTATATTCATCTAAAGCCCAACTTTGCAGCCTTCTTTGCTTATGTGTTAAATAATGTTTCATTTAATTTCATTAATTGTGATATAACTATGGCACTGGCAAGTTTGAAATTGTTCTTACGGTATTTTCTGAAGCTATCAACAGAAGGTATGTATCGGATTCATTTCTCCTGTGGCAAATGCTATGTTGGCGATAGGGGAGGAATGATCAGCATGAGACGAAAAGAAAACCAAAGAAATAAATACTTCTACACACAACTGTCGGCAGTTGCAGAACACACGTGCCACCAAGGACACTCAATTGATTTTTATGTTGAGGTTTTATGCAGAAATAGTTACTACTGGCCAAGACTAATTAGAAAATCTATTTAAATTGAGAAAACATTATTTTTACCGTTCTGATAGCTACAGACTTAGTGCTGCTTGGGAGCGTATTATCAATACACTGTTTCATTTCATGCTTATACAGGTCACCATACGTCGATGGAGATTAACTGTGAGCAACCAATAACAGGTACAGGGACTCCTCTACTTACGAACGAGTTAGTTCCAGAGGTCTGTTTGTAAGTCTATGTGTCTATGTGTTCGTAAGTTTCAAACATGTACGGCATGTGCATTAAACACGGGGAATGGTTTTCAAAATTGTATCATCTCCTGCAGATGTAGATGCCACCACCGCCATCTATTGCACAGTAGTTGAACCGGCAACTGAATACACGGACAGGTTTGTTCGCATCTCTGAAAGTGTATAATCGAATGTTCATAAGTAGAGGAGTCCCTCTACAGTATTGCGATTTTTTTACCCAAAAACGGTGGAATACATGAACCCCCTCCCCTCTGATATTCGCACCCGATTGGCTCACAAGTGATGACATCACATTTATTCCTCTATTTAAGACCGAAACAGGATTTCTTCACAATTCTGGCTGTTGCCTGATGAAGCTGGTTATAATTACTGGTGAAACGTCATACTCGAATTGTAAATTTTGTGGGTTTACTATCCAACACCCAATGGTGTGCTGAACTAGTCACTAATTGGCATCTTTTGTTTGCGTGAGAAACCTTACTAATTGGCTGTGTCAGGTGGTGGCGTGTTTAACGACACATTTATATTTACCCGATCTAACCCAAAAATACCTCTTTTAGGGATAGTATTTTCTGTTTGTGTAAATGCCTGTATTCCTCCAATACAATTTTCAGAAAGTATCTTCTCGTTGTCACTGTGCATTGCCTCAGTGAGAGCGAATCCCATGGCCTAGCTCCTCTTGTGATTTGTATTTTGTTACTTTCTATCGAGTGCCTGTCTCTCGGTGTGTTGTGTTAAGTTAAAGTTTATTTTGTTTAACCAGGTGAGAAGCCAAGAGACGAGGATGAGTCTCACTCACTCAAGTGACCTGGGTCACCAAGATGACACAAGCAAGAATGTAAACACAAGTACAGTAATACAGCAAGATAAATTACAGCAAAAAAATACAAAATTCAGAATAGAAGGAAACAAAGAGCAGAAACAACCACTTTACAGAAAATATATAAAATACTGCACAAATCACTAGTGAAGAGAATGCATTCCCGAGAATGAAGATGAGTCGGATAATCGACTTCTTAAACTCCTCCACCCACGACCCATAGTAATAATACTACATCACAGTTTTTTTGGGTTAGATCGCATAAATATAAATGTGTTGTTAAACCCGCCACCACCCGACACAGCAAATTAGTAAGGTTTGTCATGTAAACAAAACATTTGGCAAATTCGTGACGAGTACGACGTTTCGCCAATAATTATAACGAGCATCATCAGGCGACAGCCACATTTGATCTAACCAAAAAAACCTCTTTGATGTATATTTGTTGCGAAAACCTACGTGTAGTAATAGTGTAATGTAATAATAAATACCATGTCAGTATCCGACACGGGCCCAAAGCTTGTGACGTAGATGTCGGTCTTCACCTCAGTGGCTCCTGAGAGAACACAAACACAAGCGTGTTTAACACATCCCATCAGCAACATGGCTTTCTGGTATCTCGTGAGACAATCAGCGTCTCACCCACAGTCGGGCTCGCTTAAACCAGTGCTGTGAACTGCCAGATGTTCGTTGGTTCAAGCAAGCCTGACTGCTGATGAGACACTGCATGTCCACACCAGTCCAAAGTGTGCTTCCATTAAGCCGATGTTACTGAAATTGTGCACTCTCAGAAGACCCTGTGATTTATGGGATATATAAAAAAATATATATTTTTTACGTGGAAGGATAGATACATTGTTTCTCACATTCTCCATGATGATGCAAATTATTATTGTGTGCAAGCCACTGCTCACTGTGGGAAGAGTTGTGGACACCCGTCTAGGGTGCACAGCCCGCAGCCATGCGCACATCGCAGCTCACTCGGGGCCACGGGACAACATCGGTTGCTCAGACGGCAGGAAAATAGATCATAAACTTACGAATGTATGTTCATAATCCCAAAAAATAACATTCGGCCAAAAATATGTCACCAGTGTTTGTATAATAGGTCTTTATTTACAAAGAATGATATTGCTATGATGTGTATCATGTACTCCATGCCATCAAATCTAGTTTTGAAATAGAATGTTGAGTTGTCAAGTTAATTGCGGCGAGCAGCTATACAGGCCGTCAGCAACGGCAGCAAATTACCACCACGTTGTCCCGAATGTAACCATCATGTTGACAGCTGCTGTTGTTTTTTATATATATATGTTTATTTGGGTTTTGGCACAATTCATATTTATTTATTTCATTATTTAAGATAATCATGTTCGAATTTTAACCATGTGTGGCAAACTCCAAGTATGACACGTGCAATTAAGTTTATGTTTCGCACATTTTATTTGTTCTTTATACTGTTTCATGAAGCCCAAATAAATTGTCCATTTGTACTTTTGGATTTTTCGATTTCAGGATTTCACTTCAGGCTTCTCAACTACCACAGATCCGTGGGGCTGATTTGGAAAATGTCGAGAACTGGTTCCCCATTCGTTTTCACTTACAAATGAGCAGAAAATAACTCAGCTGTTTTCGGTAAGAGGTTGACAAAACATATTTTGTTCCACCACGTGAATGAAGCCGTCGGTCTTAATGGGTTCCCACCGAGTTGTAAGTTAAAGATGCCAACCTGCTCGCACAGTGGGCAATACAAGCAATACGAGACGTCTACTCCCTCGAGACGATGGGTCTTAAGTAAACATACAGCCGAGATTAAAAGCGTGACATGCGCACTGCCTGGACACGCGGCTCAGCAGTGGAGTGAGCTTCGGGCCTTGTTGACGCGTCCGGAGGCGGTAAAATAAGTACCACATCATGGGAAAGTCAACAGTGATTGTTCTGTGGATAGACTAACCCTGTTTCAGGAATGTGGAATTTCCACGACTGTCTCAGGGCTATAAATGGAAGATGGGCACCGCCTCCATACTCATTTCAGCATAAAATCAGACATTGATTTGTCATTATTTATAATTTCCACTTGTAATACCCACAGTATTCACTCACTATTGAAGAGAGAGCGCGACTCAGAGGCACAAGGGACCATAGACAAGCAGGAAGGCAGCCAAACGATGAGCCAGCGCCAAAAATTGCCCAAGCTGTGGGGTTCACTATATGTTAATTGATTATTGCTCAATTAATACGTGTTTACATGTGGGAGGAAACCGGAGCACCCAGAGAAAACTCATGCACGTGGGGGAGAAACACTCTATCCTATCCAGATGGAAGAGTTGGGAGTCCACGGGATGGCACTACCACTTGACTAGCCTCAACCAGAAGCACCTGGGTTCGATTTCCGACTCTTGTGCCTTTCTGTGTGCAGTTTGTATGCTCTCCACCTGTTCTGCATGGGTTTCCTCTGGGGTTTCCGGTTTCTTCACATTATAAAAACAAATGCAATCTAACTGATATTGTTTAAAAACATCAGAATGCTGAAAAGTTACACCCCCCCCCCAAAATATCTAAGTTGGATGTGTGCATAACATGGCTCTCTATGGCAAAAATCTGGCAGGACTCTCATGAAAAAGAACCTTGAGATTCAGTGAGGCTTTCCTGGATAAACAACAACACTAAACATATGTATAGGTATAAGACGAACGCTGGAGACAAGTCGCGCATGTGTGTGTCACTGCGAGGGCCGCACCGCTGAGCCCTGGCCGCAGTCGGTTGTCGTATCCATCAAGGAGGCGATCCAGGATCTGCGTGAACACGGCGGTGTCATCCTGATCGACGCCCTGCGTGGGCGGGAAGCTCAGCTGACCTGGGCTGAGGTGCGCCATGGGACACACGCATCACGTCATGAATCCTCGGGGTTATCGACAACACGTTCTCGGCCAGCAACAGACGGCACGAGTATCAGAGTTTTAATCTGTAAGAGTGTAACGCGTTTCTTGAATTGAGCAAGGGTATTGTGTTATAAGCTTTTTGTAAAAGAGGTTATGATGGGATTTTCCTCCCCATGCATGCGTTTGTTCACCCTCTGTTGTGTTCGTGTTGCGGGTTCAATAAAGACATTAAAGAGGGGATGGGAGGCATTCCAGAGTGAGGTGACTTGCAGTATGGTGAGTGGGTGAGTTAGTGGGCACAATGAGTGAGTTGTGTCCTGCAGTGTGGTGATTGAACAGTGTAGATGAGACGAAACAGTCTATTAGACCGAGTCCTCAGCATGGGTGGCAGAATCAACGAGCGATGCTGATGGCTTCACCGAGGTAATAACGATAGAAGAATGATCAGGAGGTGACTGTGTACGTCCATTGCCGCATTATCCTAGTAGCACAAGTAGCTACATATGTAGTATCTACACATGTGTAGTAGCTACGGGCGCCGCACTTTCAAAAGCCCCGCGCTCAATGCTTTCAAGCTATCAATTCCAGTTCAGTGAGTCTGCACTTGCTCTATTACTATAGTACTACACTGCCTTCAATTGTTATGAACGACTGGGTGTTTAAGGTTAGCGATTTATCGTATTATCTGGCTGTATAGCAAATAAAAAAATACAATAACTTTACTATGCAAGTTAAAATGTAGTGTTTTAATACTTTTTTGAAAAAAATATTTAGGGCCCCTTGATAAGATATGCTCCAGGCCCCGCACGAGCTTAATCCGGCAGTGTGTACGCCGCGAGTTTGTCCTGCGGCTTGCTCGGTACGCGTGTTTGTGGCAGTGGACACGGGAGAGACGGAAGGGACGGGGGGTCTCGTACCAGCAGCTGGCCTGCTGCAGGCAGCAGAGGCTGAGGCAGAGAACCTGCGCAGCCAACGCGCCAGGGCAGTGCGATGCGTGGCGCTTCAGCCTCATCCCGGCCACGCGCCGCTGCCGAGAGCGCACAGGGGCACACGCGTGGAAGGAGCTGGGCGCCACACGGACACCAGGCAGACAATACACGGGCCGCCTTCATCCTCAATCCCTCGACTTGTCTTACCTCCCTTCTCACCCGCTCCTCTCCTCACATCCCTCCTGCTCCCCTCGCCTTCTCCCGCACAAGAGATCCCCACAGAGGCTGAAGCCACCTGTGCCGTGACTTTACCTCGCCGGTTGGTGCTGCGCAAAGCATCGCGCGTGTCCGCGTGGCGCTGGCTCCGACTGCGACATCGGCGCGTCCTTCGATTGCGCAACGCTCGAATCACACCGCGACCACGACGCGCGACCACGACGCAACCAGCCCCGCCCGGGCGACGAATCCAGATGCTTCTGAATTCCCGCGACAGAGACGCGGAGCGCACACGGGAGACCCGCAAAGGCGTTCATTGGAGACTCTCGCTGCGTCTCCGTGAATAGCGGCGATCTGCAGCTCACTCACTCACTCGCTGCCTCGACCTCCCCGTGTCCCGTCTCGCGTCTCCCGTCTGGAGTGTCCCCCCGCCAGGGACCGCTCCGCCGTCCACCGCTTCGATGCGCGAGAGGAACACAATCAGACGCTGAGGGGCGGACCCCGCGAACTGAAGCTGAGGGAACACAGCGCGGGGGCGAGGCGACAGCGGCCACACGCAGCACCCCCCCCCCCACTCACCCCACACTAACCCCCCCCTCGCCCCCACTCATCCTCCACTCACCCCCTCCACTAACCCCCCACTCACCCCCACTCATCCCCAACTCACCCCCACTCACCCCCCCACTCACCCCCCGCATACACCACTCACCCCCCACTCACCCCCCGCATACACTACTCACCCCCCACTCACCCCCCCCACTCACCCCCCGCATACACCACTCACCCCCCACTCACCCCCCCCCACTCACCCCCCGCATACACCCCCCCCACTCACCCCCCGCATACACCCCTCCCCCACTCCTCACCCCCCACTCACCCCCCGCATACACCCCCCCCCACTCCTCACCCCCCACTCACACCCCCCCACTCACCCCCCACTCACCCCCCGCATACACCCCCCCACTCACCCCCCGCATACACCCCCCCCCACTCACCCCCCGCATACACCCCCCCCACTCACCCCCCGCATACACCCCCCGCCACTCACTCCGCTCCCCACCCACACCCCACAGCCACAACCCCCTTCTCTCCCACTCAGGCCCGAGTCGCTCCGCATGCCCGACACGTCTCGCCTCCGCCTCACTGCCCTGCCGAGGCGAGGGCGCGCGGGCTCCGTGTCCCTGTGTCCCACCCATGCCGAGCCGGCGACCAGTGCAGGCTCATCGTGCCCAGAGGCTCCTGCTGCTGCTGATGGCCATAGACGGGCGCGAGTCTCAGTGCTGAAGCAGCTAATTACCCCCCCCCCCTCGTAGCCTCGCATGACCCCCTCCCGCCATTACTGCGCACGCACAAAGATCCCCAATATCGCCTTCGACTGCTCGGGCAAGTGCTGAGGCACGGCACACGAGGGGGTGAGAGGCCGCCTTTGTCTCTCCAGTGGCGATGTTTACGCCGCACCAGGTACTGATTTCAGGCTGAGTCGACCTAGGGGAGGCCCTGGACCAGTTCAGATATTCGCCACTGATGTTGACCATAAGCAAGACTCGAAATCGGGTCGCCAGGTTCGTAGCGTGGCGCGCTGACTGCGACACTTATCGCTCCCCAAAGACACGAACAGGCACAACAACAACAACCGCCATTCGCCACTCAGTGGCGGTGACGTCACCACGACGCTTGTGCCAGGCCATGTGCACCTTGAGGCCACGTGAAGTGTCGAACGCCTGCTGGCAGGAGGTCACGGGGCAGACCCAGGTGCCACGGGTCGACTGACTGAGATGACCGAGATGACTGGCTGATGCACCACCTGTGCCCCCTACTGTGCCAACTTGCTGTGCTTTAGCCACCTGGCGCTCCGGTCGTTGTTGTGAGCGTCGCTCCTCCGCCCTCCGTTGTTGTTGGATGGCGACTGCCTCCAACTGCCCAAGTAGCGTCCTTCACGAGCCTCCTCCACAGAGGCCGATCTTGACACCGCTGGTACCAGTCATCGGCAAATCCACTCAGCTCCACGTCCTCCTGTACCACATCACTCCATCTCTTCTCTAGCCCGTGCTGCGCCCGTTTAGCCCCCTCGATCCGGCCGAACAAAAGCTGTTTAGGCATGCGGTGGCTGATGCATGCGGGCTACATGACCCAGCCAACGCAGCCTTGCCTGCCGGAGGAGCTCACCGATGGGACTTTGTCCAGGCACAAACACGTACGGACGCACACATAAACACCAAGATGCAACACCAAGATTAAGCTCCACAGATGATTGGTTGTGTCGAAGGCTCTATTGCACGTGTAGACTGCAGGCTGGACTGTCGGTGGTCTCAGCATCAACACCAACCATATCGGCATTCGGATCCAAAAATGACAACGTGTCGAGAGCCGAGTATCATCACCACGCTTGTGTGTGAGGGAGTTGTTCGATTCCCCCTCACGACAAACATCGGTGACACGCGGAGCGCCGGGCGGCTAAAAAGCAGCGATGTGCCACAGTGGGGAGCATAGATGGTGCATCTGCCAGTCATTCTCAGTCAACCGATGACACCTGAGTCTGTACCGTGACCGCCTGCCAAATGAGCCTTCTACACTTCATGCGGCCTTCGACACATAGTGCACATAGCCTGGCACCTGCGCCGAGGTGACGTTACTGGAACTTAAGAGGCGAACAGCGGCAGTGTGTTACAGAGGAAGCGCGTTCAATGTCTGCATAAACAAGACAATGCCAGAAAGGTGATGAACGAGAGGTCGTCATTCGGTCCAGCAAGCTGTGGTCTGCCAGTAGGGGGCAATGGTGCTGCGTGTCTCGTAATGAGTCATTTGCGGGTATTTTTTTGAATTTAGACCACGACGCCGGCACGCAATGACATGATTTTGTGAAAGATACCCACTGTAAAGCAGACGGCGCATGTATTATGGTAAACACTCGTAGCAATAACCAGAGCGGCCGTTGGATTCGAACCGTGAACCTGTGCAACAAGCGGGCGAACTCGCTACCGCTGGGCCGTGCCACCGCTCCGAGGGAGCGCGCTGCGTGCTCGCGAGCGTCGCAGGGAGAACACCGCTCCTCCGCCTGTCACCATCACCAGCATCAGCACCAGCATCAGCACCAGCAGCATCAGCACCAACAGCAGCAGCAGCAGCAGCAGCACGTGCAGCACGAGGGAAGAAGGTTCGGGTTCCCACGGTCGGGGCATGCGGTGCACGGGGTGCGGCGTAGAGGTGTGGGTGGTGTGGGGTAGTGGCGTGTGTGTAGGAGGGGGGTTGTGTGTAGGAGGGGGTAGTGGTGTGTGTGTGTAGGAGGGGGGGGGGGTGGGTGTGGGTTGTGTGGAGTAGTGGGGTGTGTGTAGGAGGGGGGGGGTGTGTGGTAGTGGTGTGTGTGTAGGAGGGGGGTAGTGGTGTGTGTGTAGGAGGGGGGGAGAGTGGTGGGTGTGGGTTGTGTGGGGTAGTGGGGTGTGTGTAGGAGGGGGGGGTGTGTGTGGGGTAGTGGTGTGTGTGTAGGAGGGGGGGGGGGAGTGGTGGGTGTGGGTTGTGTGGGGTAGTGGTGTGTTTGTAGGAGGGGGGGTGTGTGGGGTAGTGGTGTGTGTGTAGGGTGGAGTGTAGGAGGGGGGGGGGGTTGTGTGGGAGAGTGGTGTGTGTGTAGGATGGGGGTTGTGTGGGGTAGTGGTGTGTGTGTAGGGGGGGGGTGTAGGAGGGGGGGGGGGTTGTGTGGGAGAGTGGTGTGTGTATAGGAGGGGGGGGGGGTGTAGGAGGGGGGTAGTGGTGTGTGTGTAGGAGGGGGTAGTGGTGTGTGTATGTAGGAGGGGGGGGGGGTGGTGGGTGTGGGTTGTGTGGGGTAGTGGTGTGTGTAGGAAGGGGGGGGGAGTGGTGGGTGTAGGTTGTGTGGGGTAGTGGTGTGTGTGTAGGAGGAGGGTGTAGGAGGGGGGTAGTGGTGTGTGTGTAGGAGGGGGGTAGTGGTGTGTGTGTAGGAGGGGGGTAGTGGTGTGTGTAGGAGGGGGGTAGTGGTGTGTGTAGGAGGGGGGAGGAGTGGTGTGTGTGTAGGAGGGGGGGAGTGGTGGGTGTGGGTTGTGTGGGGTAGTGGTGTGTGTGTGTAGGAAGGGGGGGGAGTGGTGGGTGTGGGTTGTGTGGGGTAGTGGTGTGTGTGTAGGAGGGGCGGTGTAGGAGGGGGGGGTGTGGGAGAGTGGTGTGTGTGTGTAGGAGGGGGGGGGAGTGGTGGGTGTGGGTTGTGTGGGGTAGTGGTGTGTGTGTAGGAGGGGGGGGGTGTAGGAGGGGGGTAGTGGTGTGTGTGTAGGAGGGGGGGTGAGTGGTGGGTGTGGGTTGTGTGGGGTAGTGGTGTGTATGTAGGAGGGGGGTAGTGGTGTTTGTGTAGGAGGGGGGGGGGTGGTGTGTGTGTAGGAGGGGGGGGGGTAGTGGTGTGTGTGTAGGAGGGGGGTGGGGAGTGGTGGGTGTAGGTTGTGTGGGGTAGTGGTGTGTGTGTAGGAGGAGGGTGTAGGAGGGGGGTAGTGGTGTGTATGTAGGAGGGGGGTAGTGGTGTTTGTGTAGGAGGGGGGGGGGGGTGTGTAGGAGGGGGGGGGGTGTAGGTTGTGTGGGGTAGTGGTGTGTGTGTAGGAGGAGGGTGTAGGAGGGGGGTAGTGGTGTGTGTGTAGGAGGGGGGTAGTGGTGTGTGTGTAGGAGGGGGGTAGTGGTGTGTGTAGGAGGGGGGGGGGGAGTGGTGTGTGTGTAGGAGGGGGGGAGTGGTGGGTGTGGGTTGTGTGGAGTATGGGGGTGTGCTGTACGTGGGGGTTGTGAGCGGGGTAGGAGTGTGTGAGATGAATATGTGAGTGTGCAGGATAAAGGAGCGAGGGGTGAGGTTGGGGGATCTTCGCCCCCGCCCCTCCCATCTCTCTCTGCTGCTTTTGCTGCAGGATCCGCACGAGAAGCGCCGCTGCTGCCTTTGCTCCTGCTGCAGGTCACGGAACGTCGACACGGCGCTGCGCAACGCGAGATCGCGCTCGCGTACCGTGAACCTCCATTTTCTCTGCGAGTCGCGCCCCACGGGCTCTCGACGGCGGCCGTGAGATGTTGACGTCGAAGCAGCAGAAGCCTCTGATCGCATCTCTCGCTCTGTGATGCGCCCAAGGACGCACGCCTGACTGCGCCTGCACCAAGAGGAGCAAGGGAGGAAGAGGCGACCAAGGAGGAGGTCGCGGGCTTCTGGTGCGAGCCGTGATGGGGCGAGGAAGCCGCGCGTGGAGCTGCCTGGACGGGCCACTCGCCACGGTGCTACTCGTGGCTGCGTGCGGGACTCTGAGGTGGGAACCGAGGGAACCGAGGGGGGTCAAGTGGGACCAAGGGGATCGAGGGGGTTCAGGGCACGGGCGTATGGGGCGTGCTCGAGTCACGGGGACCAAAGGGTCGACCAATGTGTTCACCCCCTTCACCAATGCGCAGATTTGTCGCCACGGATACCGCGATGTGCAGGCACCACGGGATAGGCGCTGCAGCACCGCCGCTGTCACGCCACGGTGTCCCGACAGCGGAACAATGCACTCGACGTCACGACAGCTATTAGAGGCATTCACATCATTATTATCAATGCTGTTCCATATATCACATCACTGGCATTGTGGCAGTGTATGTAGAGTGTATACAGTCTGTAACCCAGCGATTAGCGTGGATGTTGACGCTGAGCAATATCTGATATTTCATTCACGCTCACACTCGTTCATGAAGAATGGCCATTTCCCAAAACGTCGCTCTATGTATAAATGTTGTATCCTTGTAGAGCCACATTGTGAATTGACGAGTGTGATGAGCGTTCATTAAACAATAGACGAGCTCAGTGGGAGAGTGAGCGGGCTGGGTGGTGTCACGTATTGTGTCCTGCGTGAGCTGGTGAAGGTGAAACAACGGACAAACATTGTACTGCCTCTCAGTGTCCGCGAGGACAATGGGAACAGAGATATTAGTCTGTGCCGACATCGCGCCTCCATGTCTCGTGAACGCCGATGAACATCGCACGCAGAGATCCCATCCCGTCTCTACCCGCGTCTTAGAAGCCACCATTTCCATTCGTCTCGTCCGCGCGTGTTTTGTGTCACGTTAATATAACACCACGTTGGCTTCGTTGTGTTAGAATTATGACATGGTTACGTCATCGATTGTCCAAGTGCAATCTACCCGTGAATAACCTACTACTACTAAATTGTGGTCTTGCCTACCCCCCACACCCACGTATTCACTCCGCACACCATCCCTTAACCACCCCCCGCACACCCACGAATTCACCCCACACACACCCACGAATTCACCACACACACCCACGAATTCACCCCACACACACCCACGTATTCACTCCGCACACCCACGAATTCACCCCACACACACCCACGAATTCACTCCGCACACACCCACGTATTCACTCCGCACACCCACGAATTCACCCCACACACACCCACGTATTCACTCCGCACACCCACGAATTCACCCCACACACACCCACGTATTCACTCCGCACACCCACGAATTCACCGGCACGCCCGGCGCAGCGTGAGTCCCAGGAACGTGTCCGTGGTGAAGAAAACCGTGGACAAGCTGCTCAAGGGTTACGACATTCGGCTGCGACCCGACTTTGGCGGTGAGGCCTGCTTACTCGAAATCGCGATCTTGCGTGCGATCTGGGGCCCAGCGCGTGCACCGATTGTTACGGAGGTTCGCGGTTCATTTCTGTGGAAGGCAGCCCTGGTTAATACTGCGAGTGGGTGTAGTAACCCTTGGACTTAGTTGAATAAACGCGGTCTTTTTTCTCGATCGACCGGCTGATTGTGCGTATAATCGCCAGATGCCTGCACATGTCTGATAACTGCCACTACCACGCGATATGTACATTTGCACAGCCGTTATACCCCATTAAGTATACTGTACCTCTCGCTCTGGCTGTCCACAAAGAGTCTGGAGTGAGAAACTCGGTCCTGATACAGTCGGAGCGCGTGATAACAGAAACAGCAATGTCGACACGACGGACACGTGTGTTATGCGTGGTATGTGTGGCTACGTGTACTGCTGTATTGAGGAGCGGTAGTATACTCGTGAGCGCAATGCTCTAAGAACCCGGTAGCTCGAATCCTGACCATGCCTATATTGGACATCCGTGAAAAAGAGCTTCATAGCTCATCGGATTCCACCAGTTTAAATTCTTATTCTGATAACATAAGGAGTAATTATCTTAACGAGTCCTCAAACTTCCATATTAAATGAGTGCCTGGTGCAGTGTGTAAACAGCAGCACAAGGAGAGAAAAAGGCGGCCAGGCGTCGTACCGACCACACCACTCCCTTGTGCACCCTGCCATTGGTGCTCGCTCACAGCACTTGCCCAAACAGCCTGTGTAGGCTACACGGGCGATATTTGCTTTGTATATCTACGCGTGCATCTGTGTGTGTCCCGTGCGTTTCTATGTGTATGTTCGTGCGCGGTTCTGGGCCTTCCCTAGGTCGACTCAGCCTCAAATGAGTACCTGGTGAGATGTGTAAACATCGCCACTCGGGAGACAAAGGCGGCCGGGCGTGGTGTTAGTCACCCATCCGCTCTTATGGTGTCGGCTTTCACGTGTGCTCGCTAACAGCACTTGCCTCAACAGTCTGCTAAGGCTACGAGGGGATCTCTGTCTTTGTTCGTGCGGGTGCCCATGTCTAGGGACGCCTGTGGCTGTGGGAATGAACATTGACATCGCGAGCATTGACATGGTGTCCGAGGTGAACATGGTGAGTGACTTTCCTTCGTTACCTCCGTCCCAGACTCATTGATGACCCGCCAGGCTTATTCGGTCACCGGCGGCCGGCCGCCTCCACGTTGCACTTGTTGAGGACTCGGTGAACCCGACCTCTCTACTCTGTAGTCAACCACCGCCGCCACCGCACTGCAGGTCACAGCCCTTCCCTTTCTGATTTCCCCCCCATACTGCTCCATCTTGGAATTTTCTCCCATCGACTCATGTCCCCAAAGCTCTGATTCAACAAGCTCGTGCAATTAAAAAACTGTGTAAATTATTAATCGATTACAACTTTGATATTGCTGTTTGTTCCTGGCTGATTGGCGCTTTTGGGTATTTGGGCCTGCGTTCAGCAACCGTTTTAAAATAAAAATGTAGCGTGAGCCTCTGTGCGTGGCGCATGTCCTTAGTGGGTGGGCACACGTGGAACAAGAGCGATGCGCGTCTCCATTCTCCCCTCTCTCCACCCCAGGACTACACCATCACCATGTACTTCCAGCAGTACTGGCAGGACAAGCGCCTCTCCTACACGGACATTCCTCTCAACCTCACGCTCGATAACCGCGTGGCTGACCAGCTCTGGGTGCCCGACACCTATTTCCTAAACGACAAGAAGTCGTTTGTGCACGTGGTGACAGTGAAGAACCGCATGATCCGCCTACACCCCGACGGCACGGTACTCTACGGCCTCAGGTGAGACGCGGGGGCAGGGCCCGGGACGACGACGGTCAACCAGCTGTGCCCGCAGCAGCGGTGCACGGGTAACCGGGTAACCGGGTAACCGGTGGTGGAGCGTTAGCAGGGCACCTGGATGGAGAGTTCGCAGGGAGTCGGGGCAAGAACTGTCTCAGTGGAATTTAAGAAATTTTTGAGTGATGCACTTCTAAACCGAAATGATATATCTATTTCCTGTGAATGTTCATGTTGCTGTGCAGTTACCACTCAACACTAATTAAGAGGAATTGTCATAGGAAGTGGCTAAACGTATTATTCGCGTTGAGGTGAGTGTGAGCTCACTGTACACTATGCTAATCCTTAATTTTATTTTGAACAGGGCCCCATGGTGTACATTGCAGTATTATTCACTCTGTCTTCTGGGTGTGATGAAGAAGGGTCATTGTATGAAACGTCACCAATTATACTGTATATTGTTTTATTTTAAGGCAACAGTGTTCTTGACGAATGTGTTGAGTTTGTGGACCGTGTATGAGTGTGGCATGATCGAGTGGCTCAGCAGTAGAGCTAACAGCTTACAAATCGGATGGTTGTGAGTTCAATCCTGGTTGTGGGGGGGAGGGTTGACTCAGCCCATTATCCCCCCTGGGTCCATACAATGAGCACCACTTTGCGTGGAAGTCAACATCGGTTGTCTTACACAGAGACTCATCCCTGACATAGGGATGTGGAATTACACCACTGGCTCTCCAGGGCTGTGAACAGGAGATAAGCATCGATGCCTCGATATGGCTCAGGGCGAGCAGCAGAACATCACGCTGCACATTTACATTAACAGGGTTTAAAGCTCTGACCAGTCCCTACACCCCGTGAAATTAGATCGTATCACGCATGATCTTATATGGACGCATGCAGTTATATTTAAATGATTGACAGTTCAATATAAACAGCAACATCAACGTGGTTCACTTGACTGGCGCATTCACCCTTGTGACGCTGTGTCGCATTGAACCCAGGAGCCTTGCATTAGCACCCATCAAGGACAAACGGACACGCCATTGTACCACTAATTACCTAAACGAATGCAGCGCCTGCGTGTGCAGGGGAGCAGGGGTCTCCATGTGGAGCTGACCCCAGGTCACGTATTACCACCTGCATGATCTCTTGAGATGGGACATCTCGATTGCAAGAGGGTCCCTGGGGTGGCATAGCAGCCTGGCACCAGATGTCCTCTTGGGCATTGGCCCCCGGCGCGTGTTCCTCTAGCGGCGCCATGCGCTGCTCGCGTCCGTCGCGTCACCGCTGCACTGGCTGCTGCAAGCGACTTTCATCTCAACCCGTTAAAACCTAAAAAATATACCCGCATCCGGCACACCACATCCATTATAGGACTGTGGTGACCAGTCACCTGTCTTTTCCAGTCTACTAAAATGTCCAACTGATTTCCTGCTGCTCAAATGAGCCTTGAGTCAGTGTATATCTCCTGTTTAGAGTATGCAGATCCAGCGGTGGAAATTCCACATTCCTATCGTGGCCGTGAGTCTATCCATAGGATAACAGGACTTGAACCTGCAACCTTCTGTTGGTGAGCCACTGGGTACCGCTCACTGCGCATTTAAGAAGAGCGTGTGACAGCGCCTGTGTCTGTGAGCACGTGCATACGTGGGCGAGCACAGCACCGCTAATACACCCCTATCTCAGAATCACCACCACGGCGGCCTGCATGATGGATCTGCGGCGATACCCCCTCGATGAACAGAACTGTACCTTGGAGATCGAGAGCTGTGAGTGAGACGACAAATTGCTTTATTAAACAAAAATACTAACCGGTTTTTCCTGACATAGAGACATGTCCAGTAAACATCCGACACGTGTACTCTTGTACCCCGCACGTGTACTCTAGCATAGCACACACGTGTACTTCTGTGCGTACGTTCTCCAGACGGCTACACCACGGAAGACATTAAATTCTACTGGCGAGGAGGCGACACGGCCATCACGGGCGTGGGGGAGATTAAGCTGCCTCAGTTCACCATTGTCAAGCACAACCAAGTGTCGCGCAACGTGCAGTTCGCCACCGGTGAGGCCCGCTCGTGACTCGCACGAGGATCGGCTGCACAATTAGTACGGCCAACTCGTGTCAATTGCACAGTTTTGTGCCAAAGCTTGGTGGAATGACGTGCGATAACGCGCGATGGCGTGTGCTTGTGCTGGACACAGGCTCTTACCCTCGGCTGTCCCTGAGTTTCCGCTTGAAGAGAAACATTGGCTACTTCATCCTGCAGACGTACATGCCGACGATCCTCATCACTATCCTCTCCTGGGTCTCCTTCTGGATCAACTACGACGCGTCCGCCGCACGAGTCGCTCTGGGTATGGTGGCACAGCACAGTCCCGCCACGGTCACCCGCACCGCAGGGCGGCAGCACTCGTGCCCCACAGCAGGAATGGCCTAATGTCAATTCCTGATCTCAGGCGCTTTTCAGTGTGTATTTTTACGTTCTCCTCCTGTTCTACACGGATTTCCTCCAGCCTCTCCAGTTTCCGCCCATCGCTAAACACGCCCACAACATAATTGGTATTGGCCAAACATCCCTATGTAGCAGTACCTTCCAAAAAAAAGGTATTCAGACTACTCAGTGTTGCTTTGCTGCATGAATAGGCGTTTGTTATATAAGTGCTTAAAACTCACAGACACTGCTGCGTGTGGATTGTTGCCCAGCATGCGAGGTGCTCGTGGACAGGAGTCTGTGTCAGCGTTTTCTGTTTAGCTTCCTTTTCTGTGCCGAAACTTTCCTCTTTAACTCTCAACAATGATCACTGCTGCTGCACAGAGCACACGTGTGGCTGAATCCTGTTGAGATGGAATCCTGCTGCGGCTGTCACATCTAGGGTGGGGAGCCCAGTTCCTACCGCAATGCTGCATCTGATAGAATTCAGAGTAGAGCAGCAGTCAGGGTGATTCATGATCCAGCACTCACTGATTTACTCCAATCGCTCACTGAAGTCACCTTATTTTGCTACTATGGCGGTCACTGTCCCCGTGAACCTCACATTGATTACTATACCCATACTCTTTGGGTCTATTGGTAAAGTCACGTAGATAGGACCAAGTCTACCAGACGGATGATTTTGTCTCATCCATGTTGCATTAAACCACCACACTGCAGAATCACAACAACATATTCACTCACCCACCACACTGCAGGTCGCAGCACTTTTCTTTCTGCATCTTCCCTCACACTGCTTCACTTTGTAATTCCCTCCTCGCATCGTCGTGTTCTCCAAGCAATTGTCGAAATCAAGACTTTGACAGTGCAGTTTGTTGCTGGCGACTTGGCATGCAGTGGAAACACTGCCACTGTGTGAACCACACCCATGCCTGCCATGGCGCATCATCATCGTTTTTGTTTCTGTAATATGATAAATACTTTATTTCCCAAATAATTTCTGAGATGCATTGTCAAACTGCCCCACAGGGCTGCGCAGTGATGACACTTGCACCTCACAGCAAAAAGTCAATGGGTTCAATTTCTGACTTGGGCACCTTTCTTTGTATAGTTTGTATGTTTTCCTCTTGTTCTGCGTGGCTTTTCTCTGGGTCCTCCAGTTTCTTTCCATAGCTAAACACATGCAACGTAACTGATCTTGGCCAAACATCTCATTGCTGAAAAATTATCCACAAAATGACTCAATTGGAATCACACACGGCAGCAATGTCACCCTCGACTGCAAATTATTGGCAGGGTCCTCCTGGAGAGGCAGGAGGCTTTCCTAGACGAACAAGCAGAATAACAACGATTCTGCTGAACTCGCTCCCTCCTCGCAGGCGTCACCACGGTGCTCACCATGACCACCATCAGCACTCACCTGCGCGAGACGCTGCCCAAGATCCCGTACGTCAAGGCCATCGACATCTACCTCATGGGCTGCTTCTGCTTCGTCTTCCTGGCGCTGCTCGAGTACGCCGCCGTAAACTACCTGTTCTTCGGCCGCGGGCCTCAGCGCGCCAAGAAGGCGGCCGAGAGGATCGCTCGAGCCAACAATGAGAAGCCGCGGGCCGCCGACACCAGCAAGGTGAGGGGCCGCGGGACAGCTACGAGCACCAGGGTGGCGCGAGTTGGGTATGTCGCGCGGGTCGGGGAATTTCAGTAAAGTTTGGTTTTCAAAATCGAGATGTCATCTTAGCCAAAGTCGTTGGTGCCACCACGCCTCCGAGCTACCGATGTGTTCCACCCTGAGCCAGATCCCACGGCTGTTGCACAGGAGGTGAGTAGTGACCTCCAAGATCTGCCCTGACAGTCTCACCACACCATCTGCCCTTTGACTCACATAGAGGAAAATATATTCACACAGAGATCTAAAGACTCACCCAGAGACCAAGAGACCCACACAGAGCGCCATTGACTCATATAGAGACCTATAGACTCCTACAGAGGCCAGTAGATCCACACAGACAGCTATGCGGACTCATAGATCTATCCTTACAGTATACCAACTCCATCTACTCTTAGGTTGCCAGACTCGTAGTGACCACTCCAATGCCTATCTGGGCATCTGGCTCTCCTCCATTCGCACTGTACGTAGCCAATTGTGCAAATCAAAGGTGCCGGGGGAGGACAACAAACTAAACATAAAAATCAGTTTTAAAGAAATTAGTTTTCAATCTAGATGATTTTAAAGTGCATAGCTTCAGTGGCTTCCGAATAATGGAAGGAAGAGCATTCCAGACGACCGCAGAAGTGCATCTGAAAGTGTGCGATGCAGTGACCGTCTATGTTAAATGGCCAGCCAATAGCCGCTGCGAGGATGACCGGAGTTCGCTTGTTAGATTATGCTCCTTGACGAGATCAGCAAGGCATTGCGGTTCATTTGTGGAAAACACTTTATGTGTAATGAGTATCCCACCCAGTGCGTCCAGTTCTGCCTGATTATAGCAAATATGTAGCCGCATATTTTGATTGAGATCCCCGACTTACAATAAAATAATAACCGGCATCATCGTGGGGAATATAAACAATTAAATACATAAGTTGATGAGATGCTGAATGTTCAAATCAGTCAAGGGTTTCCTTGCATTCCTTGACAAAAGACAAATAGTTCACTGCTTTAGCCCACCGGTGTGTTGAAGCGTGAAACCACAACATTTACAATTTGAGTACGACGTTTCGCTGGTAATTGCATCCAGTGTCAACGTGACACTTTTTTACTGATTGGCCGTGTCGGGTGGTGGAGGGTTACGACACATTTATAAATAACGCGATCTAAACCCAAAAACGTTGATTATGAATAATATTGGTCGCGAAAGCCTAGGCGGTATATTGTTTGCTTATTTGTTTTCATCCACTTGTAGTTGTTGCTAGTGCATTGTAGTTGCATTGTAGTTGGTGCACGCTGCAACACAGGACCTGAATTTTCTATCCACACTCGCAACGCTCCAAGGCATTTGTCAGAGTTAATTTTCAAGACAGAAAGTCTATTCACATTCGTGTTCCGGTTGTGCAGTAGTTTAAATTTGTTCTGTCGTCTCTGCTCTGATTTATATTTGCTTCATTGCTGAACTCTGTTAGTTGTTTTGCTTTTTTCGTTGTGGTGACTCAACTCACCGTTGCAATGAGAGCCTATCCTGCCTTCGTGAGTTCTCACCGAATAATTAAACAAAAGAAACGTGAAAGTTGAAATCGCTCGCTGGGCGTGATGGCCGTTGCTCGCCGCAGGTGGATGCCCACGGTAACATCCTGCTTACGAGTCTGGAGATCCGCAACGAGATGGGCGGCCCAGGCGGGGAGGGCGTGTGCGACGTGCGAGCCGCCGGCCTCTCCCTGGACCGCCCGGGCCTCGCGGGCGACATGCGGGGCATGGGGCTGGGCCTGGGCTACCCGGGCCTGCCGAGCGACATGCGCAACACCCCGCTGGGTCTCAGCCACTCGGCGCTCGTGGGGGAATCCCGCAGCTCCCCGCTTGGCTACGGCCACCCGGGCCTCCCCGGGGACCCGCGTGCGACCGGCCTGGGCCTCGACCACCACCACCACCACCCCGGCGTGCAGCTGCGCAAGCCGGTGCAGGGGGGCGGCGAGACGCTGGAGCGGGCGGCCCGTGGCGAGCGGGGCCGCGGGACGCTGCAGCGTGGCCAGGGTGGCGCCAAGAAGACGAGGCTGCAGCGCCGCACCTCGCAGCTCAAGATCAAGATTCCGGATCTGAGCAACGTCAACGCCATTGACAAGTGGTCGCGCGTGATCTTCCCCGTGACCTTCGGGTTCTTCAACGCGGTCTACTGGCTCTACTATGTGCAGTGACGGGGCGGGCGGGCAGGCCGCGCGGCGCTGCCGCTGGCTGCACTGACGAGGTCTGTCAAGCCGAGCATACCTTTTTGGCAGATGGTTAGAGCATGCGGCGAGTCACATGGATACATCGAGTCACCTGGGGACACGGCGAGAGCCAGCGAGTACTGTCTGCTCATGCATGTCTGTCCCACTCGCACAAAGCCCTTTGAAAACGGAAACCTCCCAAGCAGAAAATACCAGTGTTTTTCCATAGAAGCAAACTAGTTACGACACGGTAATATCCTGCTCTAACTCCAGAATATGATTTAACGTCAATGGGAAACGGTGACATTTAACCACAAAATACACAATGTATATACTGCATCTATGGTTGCTTATACAATATTCACCATTTACCATGTCGTGCCCCTACACCACCGTATCGTGCCATTTATGTTAAACGTTTTTAGAAACAAATCCCATGGCGGGGGATTCAGGAACGTTGTCTCTCCGCTCCGCACGGGGTCTGAGACACACTTTCCTGCTCTTTGACTCAACCCGGGCGACACGTTTTTCGTACAGGTGGACAAACCAACCTCACAGCGACGAGTGTTGTTCCCCACGACGAGTTCTTCTCGAAAAAGAGCCCCGTCACCACGAAACATCGCTGTTTCCCAGTGCAGCAAGAAATGCTTTGAATCTGTGGTAGAGGCTGCCACGTGCATTTGCTAGGGTAACACCGGCGGCAGCAGCAGCAGCCGCACTGCTCGGTCCAACGCTGCTGTCACAGGCTGCCCGTGGTTGCACACAGCTGGCGTTGTTTAACCGTGGGAAGTGACTCGAATCGTAATCACTCGGGGAGCACCTCTCACCACAAATATTGGTGTTTTTTTAAAGCATTTATGTGCCATGTACTTTTTAGGGCTATTTCTGAGTAAGATGCACTGTTTGATATGATGCAGTACAAGGGGGTTAACCATCTGGGCTTCAAATGAACCCCGCTTTTCCCCAGTCCTGTGTTTAATTGTCTCTCGTCTGTGTAATCTATGAACGCATACCCATGTAGACAACTCATAGAAGATACTTTACATTTAATTTCAAATACTGTGGTGTAAACGTATTAGCCATCATATTACCACATTATCGACGGCTCAATGAAACGATGAGGTGTTTTTAACCATGCGGTAGAGCAAGCTGTACCGTGTCTGAAGTTTTTGTAACGTTAGAGAGACGTGCTGGACAGGGTGTGAGACTGGGGAGCGATGGGAGTGGGGGTGGCGAGCTCCGAGTAATCGGACCCAGGCGTAGATCATGGGACACATCCCACACGCCCGAGCACACGCTGGAAGATGTATGGGCGAGGGTGAGAGACGTGGAAGGGATGCAGCATCTCTCATGAGCAGTGACCTCTTGCATCGTCCACCCAGTTCGTTCTGGTGGTGGATACAAGGGGGGCAATGGGGTCAGTCGCTCCCCACTCCGCTCCCATTGAGATCTGCAAAATTGGTATTTTATTGATATTTGCCAGCGAAAAAGTATTAATTTTTATTCATATATCTTCATCTACCCAGGAAGCTTGGTCAAGTCTCAAGACTCTTTTTCAGGAGGGTTCTGCCAGGTTTTCGCAGTCGTTCAGCCAAACGGCGAAATGGCAATGTGTAATCCCAGTTGAGTAATTTGTAGGGCCTGTTTCAGCATTGGGATGTTTGGTCAGGGCCCTGTTTTAAAAGCTTTAAGTTTTAGGACCATCCCCTCACCTCCTGGGAGGTTTCTCGATGCGGCTCTGGTTCATTCTGCGATCTGGCCTCGTTCCGTTTTCGTGACAGAACGAGAGGAGCCCTTTAATGCCGAGGTGCACGTGCACTTGAAACGTGCACCGCTGCGTTTGGCACACTCCCCGCACGTCCGATTCTTTGCATTCATCCTCTTCCACCGATTGAGTCGGTAGCCACGGCGCTCGCTGCTCCCCAATCATGCCACGAGAGGGACCGCGATCTCCCGGCATCGCGCCTTTGGCCCCACGAGCCGAGGCCAGCGAACCTCTCGTATTTTATATATTTTTAAGTGTGTAGACTTGGCTTGCGCTGTAAACACAAAGCGGATCAAACGGACGCCCCCGCCACCATCATAGCATGGAGCACGGGTAGAGGGAACTGTGGACGAGGGAGGCAGTGGCTTGCTGAAGGAGGGTGGTGAGGGGCGGAGGGGGCACTGTGGCTTTGTGGGGGGTGGGGGGGTATCAGTGGACGACGTCGTCACGAGTTCACGCCTTGTGCGCGTGTGTGTATTTACCGTACTCGTATGTCCCATGTAACAGGTGAACTATGACTATAATAAAGGTATAATACTGTATTGATAAAGCACACTGGAAGAAATCCAAGTCCACTATGAAATGTTTTGCAGTGAGGCCAGAATCAAATGTACATTGTCCTGTGTTGCATTAAACCTCTTAGATGACCCTTAACCTCCTGTCGTCGTGCCGCTCCTTCACGCCGAACGAGGAGCGCGGAGGAGATGTCGGGACGAGGTCAGTGCAGAGCCCACACTAAGCCCTCTGTGACCACGTGGAGAAACATTGACCACATTAACGCGACCCCTCACAATCCCGTTTGGACCCATAGCCAGTCCAGTTTTGAAATTAGCAGACAGTCCGCCTTCCCATGTTTGTTTCTCCACGTAAAAAACTGATTTTTTTCCTGATATATTCCGTTGAACACACGGCCATCTGAGAGGACATTTTTTACTGGTAGGAACCACCTGGTTCCACCAGCCCACAGGGGATTATTGTGTCCGTCCGTCGTGCATAAAAAAATGGGAGGGGTGGGGTTGGGTGGAGAGGGGAGGGTGGGGAGGGGCTGGATGGAGAGGGGAGGGTGAGGCTGGGTGGGGAGGGGTGGGGCTAGGTGAGGAGAGGCTGGTCACCCCGTGGTGCCCTTATAAAACTCAACGTTTAACCTACTCACGCCGGCTTGTGCCCGCCCTCACAGTTGGCCATATTTGCGGAATATACCACGCCGCCGTTGATCCTGGCCATTGACCGAGCAACCCAACGTTCCTACCAGCTCCCTCCGCAGAAATATGTTCATCACCATTACTTTTACCTTCTCTTGGTCTGCAAGACGTGTTTGAAATTGTAAAACTGGGTGTTAATCTTTTGACTTGAAACTTTCGTGACTGCAGGAATTAATATTCTTTGGTTCTTTCGGTAAAGTCATGTAGATAGAAAAAATAAAAATAAAGTGAATACTAAAATAATACTGTAGCCTGGTTCTTAATCGGAGTGAGTGTACTGGCAGTCTATAATCTAGACTGTAGCAATGGTTATTAAGCTGGGTGAGTGTACTGGCAGTCTATAATGTAGATAACCTCGGTGAGCATACTAGCAGTCTATAATGTAGACTGTAGCCTGGTTCTTAACCTAGGTGAGTGTACTGTCAGTCTATAATGTAGACTGTAGCCTGAAAAAAAACCAGGACGTTTCGATCGCAACACAAGCGGTCGTCATCAGGAAAAGGGGGGTTAGCCTCTAAAGGCAAACTGTTTATAAAGGTTTGGAGATGGGCGTAGCCCAAGTGTCTCAGCAGCACCAGCGTGGGTGGGGCAGCTGATGCCAATGCAGGAGACAACAACGACACCGGTAGTGGGTCTACACCAAAAGGCCGCCAGGCAATCACCACTGTACCCTGCTCCACACACCACACTGCTGACGGTGGAGGTTGATTGACAAGAAAACACAAGTCATGACCCAAAGTGGTTGATGACATCTTTCCAATGATTGGTGTAGACCCACTGCCGGTGTCGTTGTTGTCTCCTGCATTGGCATCAGCTGCCCCGCCCACGCTGGTGCTGCTGAGACACTTGGGCTACGCCCATCTCCAAACCTTTATGCACAGTTTGCCTTTAGAGGCTAACCCCCCTTTTCCTGATGACGACCCCTTGTGTTGTGATCGAAACGTCGTGGCTTTTTATTTTTATTTATTTTTTTCAGGCTACATTCTACATTATAGACTGCCAGTACACCCACCAAACTTAATAACCAGGCTACAGTCTACATTGTAGACTGCCAGTACACTCACTCCGATTAAGAACTAGGCTACAGTATGTTTCATTCATTTTCTTTGTATTATTATTTTTCTATCTACGTGACCTTACCGAAAGAACCAAAGAATATGAGTGTTAATCTGTTTTAAAATAAAACCAAATGTTTAACTAACTCCTCTTGCCTTCACTTTAGCTGATACAAACTCGTTTTGTGCACGAACTGGTTGTCATCATCATCATTGCATGCCACAGGATAGATGCTGCCGTCCGCACGCGAATGTCTGATTTCACGCGAGCGGCACGTCAGCGCGCAGTAAAAGAGAATTCTAATTATTATCCATTCCCGAGAGCTTGTATGAGATCCCTATTCACCACAACAAGCGCCAAGCGACGCCCGCTCAACCACCCTGCCACCAAACTTGCTTCTCGCAGCATCCGCACGCAGCTGCTCCATGTTAGAGGTACGTGTTCCTGAAACATTTGCGTCTGCTGGCCAGGTGCATCTCACAATAACATGGACAAAATATAAAATGTTTATGACCATTGCTACTCTCGAACAAAATGTCAGCATTGTCAATTCAGGAAATTCATCCAATTGTTTCACCTGCCGCATCGGGAGATGGGATCGAAACGGCAAGCCCAGTGTGCTGCTCGGCCGTCACTCCACTTGCAGCTGCCCTCGTCTCTCGGCTAAAATGGTAGAACTCTCCCGTTTGTTACGTTTCTGTCAATGCAGCAAACCGGAAACCATATTTTACCATTTATTTTCATGCAGTTACCAGGTATGCAAAAAGCTCCGGTTTTAACCGTCCTAGTTGTATCAATAGAAGTCCTTGAGCGGTGACGCCTTTCCCAAGCGTCGAGTGCACGGCGCCAGGGGTAGAGGCCGGCTCGTGCGCCTCGACGCTTCCGTCCTCCTGTGCTGTGCCGAGCACAGGCGCGGAGACGCGCGAATTCCAGGCGCAATGAATGCATCATCCCTCTGGAGCCAATTACACGCAAGGAAAATAACTCAAGGTCGGCAGCGACGGGAATAATGTGGCCACGGCCGGATAAAGCGCTTTCATAATTGGCCGTGTTTCTGCGGACCAAAGCGCCGCACTGCGAGCTTGATTAAAATAGATCGGATGCCGTTTCCAGAGCAGCGCCGCACGAGCTGCGTGCCCTGGGGCGAACCAATGAAATACATTTGCACGAGCGCTACGTTCAGCCAAACGGTGTTAATTGTCCATTCCCCCCAAAAGAGCCAAACACGTAAACGTGACGACAACACACTGCTCATGAACTGGACTGGACGATATCATCACAGCGAGGAAGGGTGGGGGGGATCTGAAAGGTCATCAAAAAAATACATCCACAATAAAGCGTGGCATGATCTCGTGGCCATGGTGAGGACGATTCACTGAGCCACGAGGTAGGGAGGCCACGCCGCAGCTGTGCCCCCTACCCGGGCCAGAGTGGGGAGGTGAGGGTGGATCAGAGCTGCCTCGGCACGGCGCCCAACTACGAGCTTGAGGCCGCTTCGCTTGCACGCCATGCCTCTACCAAGCCGTTCTTAACACGTTCCGCGAGCTCCCAAGGCTTTTGTCAAAATCACACGACCCATCGTGGTGTCGATCAGCAGGAGCTGACGCCTGTTCACAGCCGTCCCACAGCGCACAGGGTGCTGATGGAAATTGTGATCGTCGTTTCGATTTGTGCATTTAATTATAGCTCCCTGATATCACTGTCACTATGATGTAAATCACCTCCAGCCCTTCGCCTTTGTGAAACCTGTAGCGTTTAGTTGTTCATTTATCGCGTGTAAATTACACTCAATCTTGATTTGAAGCTTTCGTGACTGCAGGAATTAATACTCAGTGGTTCTTTCGGTAAAGTCACGTAGATAGAAAAAATACTAATAAATCACGACGTTTCGATAGCAACACAAGCCATCGTTTTCAGGCGAAAAATTATATACAGCAGGCGGACTGCTGAGGAGGAAATGTAGCGAGAGAGCTGCTACAACAAAGGGCTATCGACGTTTGTGGTGGGTACAACCTAGGGATGGAATGTGCAAGTAAATGTAAAGACTCTCTGAGTTGCATTACATTTCTAAGTTTGCTAAGTTTGATCTTTTTTTTCTTTTCTCTCTATCACCTTTTCCCTCTGCAAATGTCCCGCCCGTTGCGACAGCTCCCCCCTCCTCGGATGAGCCGAGGTCACCCACCCCGACCCTCTCTGCGGTTACATTCACTCACCCCACATACATAACCCCTGTAGTAACTCTCTCGCTACATTTCCTCTTCAGCAGCCCGCCTGCTGTATATCATTTTTTCACCTGAAGACCATGGCTTCT
Organism: Lampetra planeri; assembly: GCF_965212315.1. Classification (NCBI taxonomy): domain Eukaryota; kingdom Metazoa; phylum Chordata; class Hyperoartia; order Petromyzontiformes; family Petromyzontidae; genus Lampetra; species Lampetra planeri. Next base: position 14,855,272 of record NC_136121.1, on the reverse strand, counting down.
GTTGCTATCGAAATGTCGTGATTTATTAGTTATTTTTTTCTATCTACATGACTTTACCGAAAGAACCAAAGACTATAAATGACACTCGTTTAATACGCATTAGTTATACCTTGCTCTGTAGCCCTGTAAAGTGCTTTGAAAAGGGAATTATGTTAATGCGTTATAAACATCTAGCCTTTTGCCTGTCCTAGGACGGAAGCTGTAATATTTACACATTTTTAAAAAGTATTATTGTATCTTGTGTAAATTTAATGGTAGTGATTCTTGTACGAAACTATACCATTAAACGCCTGACTTCATATCACTGCAGCACTGTATATTACTGAGTTTCAATTTGTTCAAATGCACTGCTCTGATACTTTATTCTCTTCTGCTTTGGGCCGCTGGGGTTGAAATTCATTGGTAATCGATACAATATCTGGCAAATCACCGAGAAATGTCTATTTTACCATAATTTAGAAGCATAAATTAGACTTACCTTTTGTCTCAAGTGCTAAAGAAATAAATAAAGACACCATATCCACTTTGTTGCTGCGTATAATTATTTATTCGATTCATTTTCAATAAAGAAACGTGAAACTTAAAGCGAATTTGCGAAAATAAATTTTCCGCTCGACCTTCTGCGTGAGTGCAAAAATCCACCCGCTCATGAATATTAATGACGGGGGTGGGGGCATGTGGAGTGACGTCACGCGCGGGACACACAAACAGACATTCTTGGCTCATTATAGTTGTAATAAAGTTTATTGAATTGAATTTTGGAAGTGCTCATTCACGCGGGTGGTGCGCTGTGTTCAGCACCAGGTATCGAGCCGCCTTCACTGCCAAATGCCACCGTCAAGTCTGGAAACCCATTTGTAAACAATGGGCGTGGGAGAGACAGATAGCAGCAGTCGGGTTCCACACTGACGAGCAACAAAGCATTTCCTTTGTAGGATCATGGGGAAGATGTCCTCATTGTCAAGCGTATGCGAGAATTGGTGACGACCAGCTACAATGAAACGTCCAACTAAGACTGCTTACTGCTTGCTGCGAGACTCGAGATAAAGCAGAGGTCCGTGGCCAAATCGAGTGCATGGAACAAATTATCGTTGACATCGTGTCCACGGCATAGCACGCCCAGCTGTGTGAGCAGACTGACACAACAGCCTCCACAGCAGTCACACGGCTGTGAGGGCACAACCCAGAAGACGGCACAAGGTCACATCCCAGGCCGCCAGGGCACGCGCCCGTTCTGGGCGGTGACCACCCCCCAAAGAACCACTCCCCCACATAATCACTCCCCCACATAATCACTCCACCACAGAACCACTCCCTCATAGTACCACTCCCGAACAAAACCACTTCTCCACAGAACCACTCCCCCACAGAACCATTCACACACAGAACCACTCCGTCATAGTACCACTCCTAACAGAACCACTCCCTAACAGAACCACTCCCAACAGAACCATTCACACACAGAACCACTCCGTCATAGTACCACTCCCCCACATAATCACTCCCCCACAGAACCACTCCCCACAGAACCATTCCCACACAGAACCACTCCGTCATAGTACCACTCCTAACAGAACCACAGTACTACTTGCACTCCCTCACTGCAACACCCTGTGCGCTCGCTGCCATTGACGAGAGCTACACTGCGCCGTCATCACAGGAGAGCTCATCGAATGTAACGGACTACCCCCACGTCTCTGGACATTTTGCACATTGCGCACGTGGGCCAAAGTGTTCGTCAGAGAACCCCATCTACCGTCGCCTTGGTAACCACCCCTGGCAGGTTTCTATGGTAACCACTTGCGGGGGGGGGGGGTCGCCATGACAACGCCTTGTTCAGCTCCCCGGCCTCGCTCGCCTCTCAAGAGATCACGTGACGCGTCGCCATGGCGATCAACTCCATCTCACGCAACCCGGATCCATGTGCGTGCGAGATGCAGGAGCATGAATCAGCACTCACCATTCACTCACCCTCCACTCACCCCTCACTCACCCCTCACTCACCCCTCACTCATTTCTCACTCTCCCCTCACTAACCCCTCACTCACCCTTCACTCTCCCCTCACTCACCCCCCACTCACCTCCCACTCTCCCCTCACTCACCCTTCACTCACCCCTCACTCACCCTTCACTCTCCCCTCACTCTCCCCTCACTCACCCCCCACTCACCCCCCACTATCCCCCCACTCTCCCCTCACTCTCCCCTCACTCACCCCTCACTCACCCTTCACTCTCCCCTCACTCACCCCTCACTCACCCTTCACTCTCCCCTCACTCATTTCTCACTCACCCCTCACACTCCCTTCACTCACCCCTCACTCACCCCTCACTCACCCCTCACTCACCCCTCACTCACCCCTCACTCACCCCTCACTCACCCTTCACTCACCCCTCACTCACCCTTCACTCTCCTCTCACTTACCCCTCACTCACCCCTCACTCACCCCTCACTCTCCCCTCACTCTCCCCTCACTCTCCCCTCACTCACCCCTCACTCACCCCTCACTCTCCCCTCACTCTCCCCTCACTCACCCCTCACTCTCCCCTCACTCACCCCTCACTCTCCCCTCACTCACCCCTCACTCTCCCTTCACTCACCCCTCACTCTCCCTTCACTCACCCCTCACTCACCCCTCACTCACCTCTCACTCACCCGTCACTCACCCCTCACTCACCCCTCACTCTCCCCTCACTCACCCCTCACTCTCCCCTCACTCTCCCTTCACTCACCCCTCACTCTCCCTTCACTCTCCCTTCACTCACCCCTCACTCACCCCTCACTCACCTCTCACTCATTTCTCACTCTCCCCTCACTCTCCCCTCACTCTCCCCTCACTCTCCCTTCACTCACCCCTCACTCACCCCTCACTCACCTCTCACTCACCCCTCACTCTCCCCTCACTCTCCCCTCACTCACCCCTCACTCTCCCTTCACTCACCCCTCACTCTCCCTTCACTCACCCCTCACTCACCCCTCACTCACCTCTCACTCACCCCTCACTCACCCCTCACTCACCCCTCACTCTCCCCTCACTCTCCCCTCACTCACCCCTCACTCTCCCCTCACTCTCCCTTCACTCACCCCTCACTCTCCCTTCACTCACCCCTCACTCACCCCTCACTCACCTCTCACTCACCCCTCACTCACCCCTCACTCACCCCTCACTCACCCTTCACTCTCCCCTCACTCACCCCTCACTCACCCCTCACTCACCCCTCACTCACCCCTCACTCTCCCCTCACTCACCCCTCACTCTCCCCTCACTCTCCCTTCACTCACCCCTCACTCTCCCTTCACTCACCCCTCACTGATCCCTCACTCATCCCTCACTCATTTCTCACTCACCCCTTACTCACCCCTCACTCATCCCTCACTCACCCCTCACTCTCCCTTCACTCACCCCTCACTCACCCCTCACACTCCCTTCACTCACCCCTCACTCACCCCTCACTCACCCGTCACACTCCCTTCACTCTCCCCTCACTCTCCCCTCACTCACCCCTCACTCACCCCTCACTCTCCCCTCACTCTCCCATCACTCATTTCTCACTCACCCCTCACTCATCCCTCACTCTCCCCTCACTCACCCCTCACTCTCCCCTCACTCACCCCTCACTCTCCCCTCACTCTCCCTTCACTCACCCCTCACTCTCCCTTCACTCTCCCTTCACTCACCCCTCACTCACATCTCACTCATTTCTCACTCACCCCTCACTCATCCCTCACTCACCCCTCACTCTCCCCTCACTCATTTCTCACTCACCCCTCACTCATCCCTCACTCACCCCTCACTCTCCCCTCACTCACCCCTTACTTACCCCTCACTCATCCCTCACTCATCCCTCACTCATTTCTCACTCACCCCTCACACTCCCTTCACTCTCCCTTCACTCACCCCTCACTCTCCCCTCACTCATTTCTCACTCACCCCTCACTCATCCCTCACTCACCCCTCACTCTCCCCTCACTCACCCCTCACTCACCCCTCACTCATCCCTCACTCTCCCCTCACTCATTTCTCACTCACCCCTCACACTCCCTTCACTCTCCCTTCACTCACCCCTCACTCTCCCCTCACTCTCCCTTCACTCACCCCTCACTCTCCCTTCACTCACCCCTCACTGATCCCTCACTCATCCCTCACTCATTTCTCACTCACCCCTTACTCACCCCTCACTCATCCCTCACTCACCCCTCACTCTCCCTTCACTCACCCCTCACTCACCCCTCACACTCCCTTCACTCACCCCTCACTCACCCCTCACTCACCCGTCACACTCCCTTCACTCTCCCCTCACTCTCCCCTCACTCACCCCTCACTCACCCCTCACTCTCCCCTCACTCTCCCATCACTCATTTCTCACTCACCCCTCACTCATCCCTCACTCTCCCCTCACTCACCCCTCACTCTCCCCTCACTCACCCCTCACTCTCCCCTCACTCTCCCTTCACTCACCCCTCACTCTCCCTTCACTCTCCCTTCACTCACCCCTCACTCACATCTCACTCATTTCTCACTCACCCCTCACTCATCCCTCACTCACCCCTCACTCTCCCCTCACTCATTTCTCACTCACCCCTCACTCATCCCTCACTCACCCCTCACTCTCCCCTCACTCACCCCTTACTTACCCCTCACTCATCCCTCACTCATCCCTCACTCATTTCTCACTCACCCCTCACACTCCCTTCACTCTCCCTTCACTCACCCCTCACTCTCCCCTCACTCATTTCTCACTCACCCCTCACTCATCCCTCACTCACCCCTCACTCTCCCCTCACTCACCCCTCACTCACCCCTCACTCATCCCTCACTCTCCCCTCACTCATTTCTCACTCACCCCTCACTCTCCCCTCACTCATTTCTCACTCATCCCTCACTCTCCCCTCACTCATTTCTCACTCACCCCTCACTCACCCCTCACACTCCCTTCACTCTCCCTTCACTCACCCCTCACTCTCCCCTCACTCATTTCTCACTCATTTCTCACTCACCCCTCACTCTCCCCTCACTCTCCCCTCACTCATTTCTCACTCATTTCTCACTCACCCCTCACTCACCCCTCACTCACCTCTCACTCACCCCTCACTCACCCCTCACTCACCCCTCACTCTCCCCTCACTCTCCCCTCACTCACCCCTCACTCTCCCCTCACTCTCCCTTCACTCACCCCTCACTCTCCCTTCACTCACCCCTCACTCACCCCTCACTCACCTCTCACTCACCCCTCACTCACCCCTCACTCACCCCTCACTCACCCTTCACTCTCCCCTCACTCACCCCTCACTCACCCCTCACTCACCCCTCACTCACCCCTCACTCTCCCCTCACTCACCCCTCACTCTCCCCTCACTCTCCCTTCACTCACCCCTCACTCTCCCTTCACTCACCCCTCACTGATCCCTCACTCATCCCTCACTCATTTCTCACTCACCCCTTACTCACCCCTCACTCATCCCTCACTCACCCCTCACTCTCCCTTCACTCACCCCTCACTCACCCCTCACACTCCCTTCACTCACCCCTCACTCACCCCTCACTCACCCGTCACACTCCCTTCACTCTCCCCTCACTCTCCCCTCACTCACCCCTCACTCACCCCTCACTCTCCCCTCACTCTCCCATCACTCATTTCTCACTCACCCCTCACTCATCCCTCACTCTCCCCTCACTCACCCCTCACTCTCCCCTCACTCACCCCTCACTCTCCCCTCACTCTCCCTTCACTCACCCCTCACTCTCCCTTCACTCTCCCTTCACTCACCCCTCACTCACATCTCACTCATTTCTCACTCACCCCTCACTCATCCCTCACTCACCCCTCACTCTCCCCTCACTCATTTCTCACTCACCCCTCACTCATCCCTCACTCACCCCTCACTCTCCCCTCACTCACCCCTTACTTACCCCTCACTCATCCCTCACTCATCCCTCACTCATTTCTCACTCACCCCTCACACTCCCTTCACTCTCCCTTCACTCACCCCTCACTCTCCCCTCACTCATTTCTCACTCACCCCTCACTCATCCCTCACTCACCCCTCACTCTCCCCTCACTCACCCCTCACTCACCCCTCACTCATCCCTCACTCTCCCCTCACTCATTTCTCACTCACCCCTCACACTCCCTTCACTCTCCCTTCACTCACCCCTCACTCTCCCCTCACTCATTTCTCACTCACCCCTCACTCTCCCCTCACTCATTTCTCACTCACCCCTCACTCTCCCCTCACTCATTTCTCACTCACCCCTCATTCACCCCTCACACTCCCTTCACTCTCCCTTCACTCACCCCTCACTCTCCCCTCACTCATTTCTCACTCATTTCTCACTCACCCCTCACTCTCCCCTCACTCTCCCCTCACTCATTTCTCACTCATTTCTCACTCACCCCTCACTCACCCCTCACTCACCCCTCACTCTCCCCTCACTCACCCCTCACTCTCCCTTCACTCATCCCTCACTCTCCCTTCACTCTCCCTTCACCATTCACCCCTCAATCCTCACGCGTCCCTTACCCCCCTCCCCCCTCATTCACCCCTCACCATTCACCCTTCACTCATTCCTCACTCACACTCCCTTCACTCTCCCTTCACTCATCCCTCATTCACTCACAACTCTCCCCTCACCACCGATTCACCGCCCACTTGGATGTATGTTAAACTTCTTTCGCACCCTAAGTAGCCAACCGTGCCAATCGGAGATGCGGTGGACAACACACTAAACACAAACATCTGTTGTAAATAAATGCGTTTTCAATCTCGATTATTTTAAAGTGTATAAGCTCCCAGTGGTTTCCTAATATCGGAAGTGTTCCACTTCTAACTCGCTGCTCGTCTTTCACGCACCCATTCCTCACTCAACCCCCCACTCCTCAATCGCTCATCACCCACCGCTCACTCGTCCACTCACTCCTCCCTCACCCCTGGCGCCTCCCACGCGCGCAGGGTGCGATTCGTGGTCTCACAGCAGGTGGCGCACGCGAAACGCGCAAACCCCACGGGGGCCTCACCGCCGCGCCCTCGTGTGGACAGCCTCGCGCATTGCAGATAAACAAAATCGTAAACAGATCATCCATAAAATATGTTCTTGGGTTAGATCGCGTAAGTATAAATGCGTCGTTAAACTCGCCACCACCCTACACAGCCAATTAGTAAGGTTTGTCACGTAAGCAGAACGTGCCAATGCGTTACTAGTACAGCACATCGGTGTGTTGGAGAGTACTCAGATGGTAAATGTTGTGGATTTACTCTCCAACACCCACCGGTGTGCTGCACGAGTAACGAATTGGCACGTTCTGTTGACGTGACAAGCCTCAATAATTGGCTGTGTCGGGTGGTGGCAGGTTTAACGACACATTTATATTTACGCGATCTAACCCAAAAAGTAAATCTGCATTATGGATAGAGGACTTACTGTCCTCTCTCGAGTGAAGACCCTCCCGCCAGCAGTGGCTTGAGCGAGTAATTGCAGGGCTACGCCTTGCCATGTTACAGGAGTGACATGGCCACCCATTGCCTGCTCATTGGCGAGCACGCGGCAGTCGCGACGGACGTGGTGCTCGTCCCCGGTCCCCAGGTCCCCGCGGCCGCCAGGCAGAAGGTCCCAGTGATGCAGCCTGTGGCTCGATGTTACAGCGAGGCCAGCGCAGAGTCCCGCTTGTCGGTATCGAGTCCAGAGTCTGCTGGTGGCGAAGGGATGTGCGTAACGTGGTGTGCCCAGGGCTGCATTTCTCGCTCAATATTTTCCGGGACGCTGATTGTGTGGCCGGCTGGCCTGGGGTCAGGATTATCGGCACAATGCGCTATCATCATTAGACCCGAGTACGATGTAACGGGCTGCGTCATTGTTCCCGATAGTCCTCTTATTCTATTTGTCTACCTACGTGACTTTACCGAAAGAACCAAAGAGTATGGATTCCTGCAGTCACGAAAGCTTCAAATCAAGATCCTCTTATCCTATGAACATCTACAGGACAATAACAATGAGCGCCAATTGCGGATTGTTCCGGCTGCAATGAAGCCGCTGTGTGCGTGGGGGAGGTGCGGGGTGAGGGGTGGAGTTCGGGTGCCTGCGGGAGACGCGGGGCGCTTCGAGCGCCCAGGTGAGTGGGGGGCGGAGCGACGCGGGGGGCTGGGCTGGCGCTCAGGTGTCTCTCGCACTACTCATCATCATCATCACCTGCCGAGCGACGCCGCTCGGATCTCCGCACAGACGCGCCATGTCTGCTGTAAACGGCGGCCCCGTGTCGCTCAGCTGCCGCCCAGGTGAGTCCGTGTCTCCCCGCGCGCACCTGCCCCACTCGGCTCAGCGTGGCAGCCGGGACTCCGCGGGGCAGCTTTGTTGTTGTTGTTGTCGTCGTCGTGTGTGGGGATGTGACCAACGCAACGCGAGGGCTTCGTGGGGCCTTGCGAAAGACGACCGGAGGACATGGAGCAGCAGACGACTCGAGTGGCGACGCTTCGTGTGCCTGGGCTGAGATCTGCCAAGCGGCAATATCCGCAAGAGTAGCAATTTACCCAGGAAAGCCACGCTGACCTTTATTTACGAGGGTGTCCTGTCGTGGGCTGCTTGGTCATTAACAGCAACATCTGTGCGTGTTTTAGCTGTGGGAGGAAAGCCACGCAGAACAGGGGGAGAACATACAACCTCGACAGGTCCTTATTGATGAGGCACGAGCGTTGCCAGTGCGCCACTCGTAGAGACCCAGATATCTTGAGAGTTTGAGAGAATCTCTCGTGGTGGAGCTCTGGATCACGGAGGAGCGACATGGTCCGCATCCTTGATGTCTCCTGTCCTGATGCTGAACCAGGGGAAGGGACCCGGGGTCTCTTCCCGGACACGGCCGTGCAGTTCTTTTGCATATTTACCTCGGCGTTGTCACTGCTCGCATCGCACACCCTGCAGCAGCCACGCGGACCGGTGGAACCGGTCTGGCCAGGGTTGGTGCGGCCACATTCCCGCGCAGACCTCCACCCCCCCTTGCGGAGCCGCAGTGCGTAACAACCACGGCGTTCTTGGCCTGGAATCTGTTGTGATTCATGGCGGTAGTGACGAGTCCGCCAGGATTGTTAACCACGTACGGGTGGTGATGCAGGAGGGGTTGGTGTGCGTGACGTGGCTGTTGTGATTGAGAGGAATGTTTGTGGGGGGCGTTGATTGTTGATGCTCTTTTGTGTCCGATACCTTTTGATAAACAATGGGCGAGTTTATAACTGGGGTTGGGTTTGGAGAAATAATTGAATGGTGATCGCAGGTCACCGGATGAACACATTTGGTACCATCTGCACAATGGATGTGTGATTGAGCTTCACCGCAGTCACTATTATAATCAGACCCACTGAATCACATAGAGACCCATACTCATAGAGACCCATACTCACACAGACCCACAATCACGGAGACCGATAGACTCACACAGACACAATCATATAAAGACCCATCGACTCCCACACAGACCTAGTCTCGCAGCACAGAGACCCACATACTCGGAAAAAGACCCAAACTCACACCTGGAGCTCACAGACTCACGTAGAGACATGTACACCCATATAGAGACCCAAACTGTACCATACTAAAAATAAGCATCAGCATCGTTGTGGACAATGTCACAAAATAAAATAAGCAGGCAACGTCTACACATTTATGTGTGTACATAAAAAGAGGACTTTCTTGCACATCCAATCAGTCGCACGGATAATAATTAGGCTACCGAGTTCAGCATAGGCACTGATTTAAGCAAGCCGAACTGCCGATGAGACACTGTCAAAACCAGTTATGTGTGCTTGTCTTGAAACGATGCCGCTGAAATCCTACACTTCCAAAAGGCAGTGCGGCTTGTGGGTTGTGTAATCTTTTTTTATGTGGAGAGATAGATTTGTCGAGGAAACAAATTGTCTGTTTTTCTATATTGCACAACAATGTGATGAGTGATGGATTGAAAATCAGTCACAATTAAACGGTAAAGGCACAGCCTTTAAATTTCCTGCTCACGCCACTCCTTACGTAAGGGAATCAATCCACAACTCTGATTTTGTTGCTGGACGCTTGCCATTTTGGGCCATTGGGTCTGTGCTCAGCGACCGTGTTTGTTTTTCATCTTGCCACTGGCTGTGGAATGAGATGGTGGTGGAGTCAGTGGACACTGAAGGTGGTGGCCGTGCTTTGCATCCCACAGGTGCCGCTGTGATCGTGTCCTGTCCGGCTGTGGGGCGCCTCGACCTCTGCGCCACAGCGAACGTGACCAACGGCACGGCGGCCACGGCGGCTGCTGGAGACAGCCCCTACAACTTTTACATCGGCCTGGCCCTCGCCGTGGCGTCCAGCATCTTCATAGGGGGCAGCTTCATACTCAAGAAGCGCGGCCTCCTGCAGCTGCAGGCCAAGGGAGTCTCCCGAGCTGGTGATTGCCCAATAGGCGCCTCGTCGCCTTCGTCTCTTTGCCTGCCCCTCCTCTATCAGTCAGCAGACCCCAGGACTCCCTCCCTCCCTCCTCCTCTGTCTCAACACGTAAAAAAAAGTTTTTTTTTTACACATCCTATCAGCCACACGACCTTCTGGCAGTGCAGTGATTTCATCAGCATTGCTTAAATACAAACACTGGACCGGTTTTAACATTCAGTGTCAAATCAGCAGTCAGGCTCGCTTGAACCAATGCTGGTGACCTGCCAGATGTTTGCAGGCGAGGACACTCGCTCTTGGATATGGTGTGTGCAGATTGAAAAGGCTGGATAATTCACGTTTCATCATCTCTATAGATGTAAATTACTGACATTCCCCAGAATGCCACTCAACCCGCCTCTACTGGACATCTGTGAAAAAAAGCTTCACGGGTCATCGGATTCCTCCAGTCTAAATAAAGATTCTGATACGATTCATGTGTGTCGAGTATGATAGTTTGTATTGAACGAGTATGCATATCTAACAGGGTTCTTAACTATAAACATCTGGTGGTTCACGTGCATTGGGCCAGGTCGATGTGATAAGACTGAATACTGAAACCGGTTCAGAATTTTGCTTGTATTTGAACCAATGCCGGCGGGGTGAAGGTAACGTAGTAACACTCGTGCATCGTAGCAAGAAGGCCCTGGGTTCGATTCCTGATCAGGTGCCTTCCTGTGTGGAGTGTGAATGTTTCCTTTTCTGAATGGGTTTCAGCTGGCTTCTCAAGTTTCCTCCTAAATCTAGAAACTATACAATGTGATTGGTAATGGCCAAACATCCCAAATACTGAAAAATAACCTGCAAATTGCTTAATCGGGATTACAAGAGCAACATCGCCCCGACTGTAGAAAACTTGTCAGGACCCTCCTAAAGAGACCCCCTGAGGCTTTCTTGGGTACACGAGCGTTGTGACAAAACAATGAACGCGATCCTTTTTGTTTACCAGGTGAAGGCAGCCATGCCTATCTCAAAGAGTGGATTTGGTGGGCAGGCCTCATATCAAGTGAGTACTCGCGATTTTACAGATTACATCGGGTCAGAAACATCCATTGTTCTGTTCATCTGTGCTGTCGCGTGTGTGTTAAGATGTTTAACTGAAACCCACCAGTGGAGTGGCAATGCTAGGGCAGTCGCCTCCTTTCACTCTTCTATCGCTACGGTCATCGACTGTTCTGTTACTAATATTCTCCACGACGCTCATGACTGTTTTGCATGATGTATAGTTTCGCGTTGAACCAAGACCCACGTCTAGCAGAGAGGGTCCTTAACGGTAAACATCTGGCAGTTTACTAGCATTGGTTCAAGCGAGCCTAATTCTGTTGGTGACACTTCATGTTGAAACCAGTCCAGAGTTTGTATTGAACCAATGCTGAAAATTGGACGTGTAGAATGTTGAGCTGTAGCCTGTAGACGTGTGAGAACGTTCACCTTCATAGCGGCCCCCGTCCTGTTCTGCAGTGGCGCTGGGCGAGGGGGCGAACTTTGCAGCCTACGCATTTGCCCCGGCGGCGCTGGTGACCCCACTCGGAGCGCTCAGCGTCATCATCAGGTGAGACGAGGGAGCCACCGTTTCCACAGAGCAGACCCGCACAGGTGGCATAACTAGAGTGGGTGAATGCGTGGGTGATTAATTAATTCATGAATACGTGGGTGAATGTGTGAGTGCGTGGGTGGGTGAGCTACTGACTGACTTGCCAAGTGAACGAGTGAGCATACCAAACCTGGACACTATTTTCAGTCGCCCTAGGTATATCAACACTGCAGCAAACTGTAATCAAATGCAACACGCTACCGGTTCTCGGCGTGCCACTGATGCCGCGGGAGGGATGACCGCGTGCGTCCGTGTTGATTTTGTGCGTCGTGTTGACCGTGTGTTGCCCAGTTCGACGCTGTCCTCGTGCTTCCTGGGTGAGCGTCTCAATCTCCTGGGGAAGGTGGGCTGTGCCCTCTGCCTCCTGGGCTCCACTATCATGGTCATTCACGCCCCGGAGGCCCAGGAGGTGTCTTCGCTCTACGAGATGGCTCGGCGTGTGCAGGAGCCAGGTTCGTTCATTTGCCAGTTTCTATCTCGCTGCGCTTGATGCAGTTCAATTTAGGTTCAGCTCGATTGAAGATCCGGCACTCGCTGGATTTCACTCCAGCCACTCGCTTGCTCATTGGTAGTCGGTCACCTCCGTATCACTCTTCTACCGCGATTACGACGACTATTACCGCGGTTACTGTTCCAGTGAGCTACACTCGTCAAGTCCTCCACCCGTGTGGAGGACTCGGTTTACCAGACTGCCTGTTTCATCTCATCCATCACTGTTCAACCACCACACTGCAGGTCACAACAACACGGTCGCTCACTCACCCACTCGCTCATGTACATATGAAAGGGTTTTGTCGAGTTCAGATCTACCACTTGTATGTGTTTAAGACGGCTCCAAGTAATTCTAATCTACACACAACCTCATAACAGGAGTGGCACAGTTCGATGGCTGTTGGTGACCAAAATTATTACGCGTGGCTCAATTATTGTTTACAAACGTAGGTCTGTGTTTTTACTCGGACTGCAGGGTTTGTGGCGTTCGCCGTTGTGGCCGTGGCGGCATCGCTGGTGCTCGTTGTGGTGTTTGTGCCGCGCTGGGGCGACTCAAACGTGCTGGTGTACGTGGGCATCTGCTCGGTGGTGGGCGCCCTCACCGTGGCCTGCGTCAAGGGCCTGGGCATCGCGGTGCGCGAGCTGGTGGCGGGCCGCTGGAGGACCGTGCTGACCGACCCCCTGGCGTATGTGCTGCTCTTCGGCATGGTCGGCTGCCTCGTGGTGCAGCTCAACTACCTGAACCGCTCGCTCGACGTGTTCAGCACGGCGCTCGTCACGCCCGTCTACTACGTGTGCTTCACCAGCGCCGTGCTGCTCTGCTCGGCCGTGCTCTTCCACGAGTGGGAGGGCATGAGTGGGCATGACGCCGCGGGGTTGCTCGCCGGCTTCCTCACCGTCATCGTCGCCATCTTCATCCTGCACGCCTTCCACCACCTGCCCGACGAGGCCACGCGCCTCGGGTCACTGCGCCAACCGTCCGGCGGCCCAGCCCGCACGGAGACCCCGCTCCCAACGCTAGACGGAAGCCTGGGCTTCGCGTATGGGCATCGTGACGACGACAGCCGCCGGGAGGAGAGGCCCGTGGAGCCGCCCTGCATGGGATATGTACGTTTCCCCCGCAGCCACAGCTCCCATTGACTCACGACAGGGTTAGGTGGTCGACACAAATCTGTGTCGTGAGATCCTCCACCACCCAACATATCGAAACAAATCGTCATGTGTGCAAGCAATTAACGTGCCAATTATTTGTTTCGACTCGCTTACCTGCGAGTTGAAGAACAGCTCGTTTGTTAATCGGCTATTATTGTTACGCTTGACACTGCCAACCAGCATTTTCCGGGCAAGGTCCAGAAAGTCAGACATTAGAATTGGCGCATTCAATGTAATCCTGACTTACTGTGTTCTGTATGTAGGCTCTGTTGAGCAATATTGGGTGCTGAAGGGTTTCACAACATAAATCTATTCAGATCATTACGTGGTCTAACCCAAAAATCTATTACGAATCCGATTGCTAAACCTGCGTGTTAACTTGTTTTCCAACATTTACAATGTTGGAAAAAACGTATATTTGCGTGTATGGACATGCATGTAATCCTTACATAACTTAAGAATTACCTACACACAGTGCAATGGTTAGAGTACTGCGTTACGAAACCGGCAACTGAAATTTGATTCCTGCTCACGGCCAACATTGGTGACGAATATATGAACCTCCCCTAAATCAACTTGCCCTTACATGAGTATGCGGTGTGGCGTGTAAACAATAACATTGGAGAGACAAAGGCGGTGGGCCGTGGTGCTAGCCACACAACCCACTGTGCGCCATGTTGTCCTTCATAGGTGCTCGCTAACAGCACTAGCCTCCACAGTCTGTCAAAGTTACAAGTGGGATATTTGTCTTTGTGCAGGTAAATGGCGGCGCGTCAATTCCGTGCGACACTTACCAGCTGTTCGTCAGCCAGTCCGCCGGGGGGTTTCCGGAGACTCGGGCTGCCAGCTCCTACCCCAGCGCCATCGACGACTGCTGGCCCATCCTCATGGAGTTCCACGACGTGGTCGGAACCACGCTGCCGCGGCCAGTGCCGGTAGGGTCGCTCATGGGTTCACACGAAGGCCACGCCGAGCCCGACACCATCGGCATTCCTGTCACGCGAGTGGAAGTTCCGGCGCGGCTTGGCGATCTGCTGGGCCAGCACGGGATCACGCGGGCCGTGCCAGCGAGGCCTCTGGCCGAACAGGCTGTGGCCTCGGTGGCGTGACGACTGGCGGTCCCCGCCAGGAACAGGGCGACGTGGTGCATGTGACCGACGGCAGGCCGTGGATTGGACGGGTTTATCGAGTCGGGAGATGGAGCATTGAAGTCTGCTTTTGCACAGGTGCCGGGTGGATTGTTGCACGGTGGGATCGTGAGAGGTGGTGGCACCTTGGGGAGGTCTCATCCAGCAGTGGATTGATCATGGCTGACGATAATGATGCTGAAGTCAGGATTCCAAACAAGGTGCCTAGGAAATGTTTAAATCCTGTTCTTTTTTACTTATTCTTGAAAGAGAACAATAAAGTTTATCTCTACAAATTATGTTATTCTTGTTGTGTGTAGCTGCTACCAGTATAGTCACCAGTATTGTGGTCATCATTTAGTGCTAAATTGTACGGTGGTTCCACTTTAGAGTTAGTTTTCCATTGAAAGCAACTCTTGTGCCTTGTGGACAGTATGGGAGTTCATTACAATTGATTCTAGAAGGCAGCTTTTGCATAGAGATATCTCAAAGTTGCATGAGAATCGACGATGCCTCCTGGAGGCCGAATGCTGCACGAGCTTCAGTCATCGCCGGCTCATAAACAGGACGGCAGCCCTGCCAATGTGCCGCTGATGAAGGCCCCTCTGCGAGGCACTAAAGTTTGACTCGAGGAAAAAAAAATTTTGGATAATTTTTTGTTTGTTATTCAAGTTGTGTATACTTCAGTTGTAATTATGGCGCTGTGTTTGTGAACGACGATTACCGAAGTGAGGAATGTCGGGACGCACGTGTGACCTGGTGTATTAGGCACCGCGCGTGACCCCCCCCCCCAACCGCACGGAGCGTGACACTGGAAGAGCGATGCGGCCGTGCGAGCAAGAGTTCTCGAGTGACGCACGGCTTTTTACACAATAAATATTTATTAACTTGGCGTCCGTCATTGCGCGTAGATGGCACCGTCACGATGTTCTCACTCACGCGGGAGCAGACTTGAGTTGTTTTTAAAATGTAAATACAAGTTGTTGACCGCTCAATAAAATGCCCAGAGTTATAATCTTGCACATTCGCTATTTTAAAATATTTTGTCAGTAGCACCGACCTCTGTGTTCTGTCTGTTTGTCTCTTATCCCAACCAACGTCAAATACAATTTACTGCTGCTGCTGTACATTCCACCTGCTGCTGGTGTGGTCATGCATGCCACTTGACACAGTGAAACAAATTAAAGTGTCATGCGTACGATTGTTTAACAGGTCAATTTGTATTTTTTTGGCACATGGGTAAGTTGAAACAATGCTTACAGCCAAATGTAGCAATTAGATTTACGATGTTTTACTTGAAACTACGACAAGCATCTTCAGAACAAGGTCCAGGAAGTAAATAAAATCCAGGATTCTGAGATTCAAGTGAAATGTCGCATATCTAATTATAGCTATATCTGGTTTCAAGAATTGTTATCAGACACACCGGTAAGTGAGCTAACACTAACAATTGGCACGTTAAACGCTCGTATATTGTTCGGCAATTTAATTTACTTTGCTGTGTCAGGCGGTGGAAGGTCTTATGACACAAATATGGAGAAATTGTTACGTGGTTCACCCTTAAAATCTATCGTGAATCTACAACCTGCGTGTTAAATGTAAAACATCTAAATGTCACAATGTTCCGTGCACGTGTGGCCGATACACCATGGTGCGTGTGGCTGTAGTTGTCATAGTAACAACTGAGCCATGGTTACCGCGACACCGCCTGCTTGCTGTTGGTACGATGGGGTGGGGGACTGCGGTGGTGGCCGCCACTTGTGGGTTCCTTGTGCGGTTGGCAGGGAGGTGGCGACGGCGTCAACCACACACGGCCTGAGCCATTGACTCCACTGCACACCACACACACACAGCATACACTGCAGTAAGTGTCACACCTTGGGAGCTCTCAGCGTGGCTGAAAAGTAATCGTGTAGTTATAAAAGGTAAACCTCCAGTCCTGCAATTGCTTACAGATGTAGTGCGAGTATAATTTAATTGAAGATTGCAATTGGTTGGTGCGAGTGGTATGTTTCAGTGCCTGGGAGATGGTGCGCTAGGGTATCGGCATGGGTGTGCGTGCTTGGTTGTCATTTCTCGTGAATTTTTTGGATAAATTCCACTTTTTTGTTCTGTATGAAACCACTCCCCTGTTGAACCGTTGTGGCGTCCTGGCTACAAAATAAAGGCAACGTTTCACCCCTACTAAGTGTTGTCACAGGTGAGAGCTCTTACTCGCACCACTCCTTCCCGTTGTACATGCATGAACGACCCAGCCAACTAAATAACAATCGTGATGCCGACAATGCGTCCAAAAGTCAGACGGGCATGACGATGGATCCTTACGCAGTGGGTGCCTCCCCTGGCACACGGCCTGGTTGAGAGTGTTGAGGAACGTGGAACGGCTGCAGTTGAATCCGGACTCCAGCTGTAAGACGCAGCCAAGCCTGTGAAAGCGGGGACACGTGGGGAGATGTGGAGAGACACGGGGAAACATGAGAGGACGTAGAGACAGGTGAAGAAATGCTGAGACACAAATTTCAGCAAAGACTTGTGGTGCAGATTCCCGCAGGCTGTCCTGGTTAATACAGAGTGTATTATTACTCCACCTCTTTACTGCAGAGGTATTACGTAACGGGGTGTGGCGAGCTGTTACGTTGGGGGTGTCTACATCAACGTCCGCAAACGGTCACCACCCTGGGGGGCTGTGTGGGAGGCTGTGGCTGGGATCCCACACAGCCCCGCCCCTCGGGGGGGGTTGGGTATATAAGGCGGTGAGAGAGAGCTCGAGGCAGTCATCGAAGTCAGAAGACAATGAAGAGCCAGTGAAGATTGAAGACCGACTAGCCTAGCCCTGGGACTACCCTGTCTCGCAGTTCTTATAAGAGCCGAGCAGGGCAAGCCAGGGGCGACCTCAGAGAGCGAGGTCTGGGTCCCTGTGAGGGCCAGACTCGAGTGGCTGAGGGTCGGACCTGAGCCGAAGCTGGGCCAGGTCAGTTAGCCTCCACTAGGATGGTCTGAGATAGAGGGGTGTAGTAGGAGCTAATGGGATCCTTAGCTGAGGAACACATCCTCTAGTACAGGGGTCGGCAACCAAAACAACAAGAAGAGCCATTTCTTTCCAATTCGGTACAAAATTCAGTATTTCAAGAGCCGCAATGCATCTATGTACATATGTAATAAACGACTGGACCACGATGTCTGGCTCAGTGTCCTTTATTATTCGGTTCGTGCTGTACACCCACACGGCTGTCTTTACTCTGTAGCTTCTCCACGGTGCTGACTCCAATGTCGGCCCGATCCACAACAGCAGCTCCGCTGCTGTTTCTCTCACACAGCCCCCCTTGGCTGTACTCGCTGCTGCTCTTCTCCCTCCGCAGCTCTCACAGCTTCTTGCTCTCTCTCTCTCTCTCTGCAGCTCCTCCTGGCAGCCACACCGCTGCCTCTAACAAGCAGCCCTCTCTCTCTCTCTCTCCGCAGCTCCTCCTGGCAGCCACACCGCTGCCTCTAACACGCAGCCCTCCTGGCTGTCTCCTCCGCAGCTGCACACCACTCCGCAGCTTCCTCTTATCTTCGGGGTTGGCTCCCGATGGCCGTCGGCGCCCCCCCCCTCTCCACACTTGCCCGCGTGGCCTCACTCTCTTCCGCTCACACCCCGACTGCCTTCCCCTTCCGGTTTACCCGCTTAAGGCCCCCGAACCTTCCCCCCACGTCACATGACTCCACCCCCCGTGACGTCACCTCCGGAAGGTCGCTTACGCCCGCATTACACCACCCTCCCCCGTAGAAAAATCCCAGCCGACCTCGGCTGACCAATAGCAAATCGTAATGCGGCGAACCGAGCTTCCCCCCCTAAAGGACACTAAGCATACAATGTAACAACAAGAATAACAACAACAACGCAATTACCTCAACGAACGTACAAAAAGCATGCAATAAATACAACTGTAAGAAAAAAAATATAACAAGACAGCAACAATCAACGAAACGTAAGCGATTTGGAACGTGTGCGGGTCGCCGGCCCGTCCCGGACGGTCGGCGGCCCACTCGCAGAACGGGAACGCGATGAAAGTCGAGGAATGACAGGGGGTAATCCCCCTGTCACAGCTGGAAGTCCACCGCCGTCCCGTGTCTCTAAAGAGTTAGTCTTGGGCTTGTCCTGTGACCGTGCCCGCAGCTGGGTCGGAAAGGCTGCAGGGCTCGAAGGTCCCGCAGACCTGGCAGGCGTCCTCCGAGCAGGGCCCCTCGTCCCCCGCAATGTCACGGCCGGCCTGTCTGGAGCAGGTACGACAGGCGCTCGAGCAAGATCAATGGACGCAGGCAGGGGAGAGTCAGCAACAACAGACCCCGGCAAGGCAACATTGGGGGATGACGCATCATGTAAGGGAGCAACATATGGTTTCAAGCGCGACGTATGCACAACCCAGCGACGAGACCCAATCTGGACGCGTGCTGACTGTGGGTTGGGAACCGCAATGAGGCGTACGGGACCATGCCAGGGTTTGTGCAATTTCGGCGAGGTCCCCGGACGTACCTGTGGACAATGAAGCCAGGCTAGGTCCCCAACCTTCCAAGGGCACTCCCCCTCAGACCGTCGCGCATATCGCTCGTTCCGGGCCTGGGCTTTGGCCGTAGCCACGCGGGCATTCTCCCGTGCCTCCGTGACTCGGCGAACCGTGTCCTGAATGTATTCAGGAAGTGGTTTCCGAGGTCCCTTCACCCCAGTTCCCAATTGCACATCCACCGGCGGCACGTTTTCCCGACCATACATAAGGTAAAACGGCGAATATCCTGTAGCCGCATGAGGCGTCATCCTGTACGCCGAAAGCACCCCGGGGATGTGCAGATCCCAATCTGATTGTTGTTCACTCACGGTATGGCAAAGCATGGCAGACAATGTCCTGTTCAGCCGTTCAACCATACCATCCGTCTGCGGATGGTATGGGGATGTCCGTACTTTCTTAGTCCCAAGGCCCGCGCACACTTCCGCCAATAATTTAGAAGAGAAATTCCTGCCCTGGTCCGTGAGGAGTCTCTCAGGCGCCCCCTTATCCATAATATACCCAAACAAAAAGGCGTCGGTAATGGCCGCGGCCGACTGATCGGGCAACGGCCAGGCCATCGGCCAACGGGAGAGGTACTCAACCCCTACCAGCAAATATTTATTACCCCTCGCCGATGGTGGAAAAGGTCCCAATATGTCCAGTGCCACCAATTCATTGACTCGAGACACCTGAATCGACTGGAGAGGCGGCACGTAAGGATGTTTCGGCGGCTTACGTTGTGCACACGCAGGGCACGCGCGCACGTGCCCTACGACATCTGTCGCCATGCCGTGCCAAAAATAATGACGTTGCAACGTCAACAAGGTCTTCTGCACCCCTAAATGTAAGAGAGTGTCACAATGGAGGGTTCTAATCAACTCGAACCGCAAGGACGTTGGTACCACCAGGCGCCAACGTTCCTGGAACCCCTCCCGCCACATAAGCAGACCATCTCGGAGAGCGGTTTGCGGCCCCACAGCCGTACTCGGACTCCCATTGTCCTTAGCAGACCGCTTCCGCAAGGACACCAATGACTCATCCATCATCTGTTCCCGGATCCAGACAGACCGCGGCAGATTCAAAACCCCGTCAGCCGGTCCCGGTTCCATCGGAGTGTCCGACTTCTCGACGGCCAACGTGAGCGGCTGAGGGGGGTTTGGAATCGGCGAACACCTATGCGTCCCCGACTCACATTTACAAGGGCCGCGCCGCGGTAATCTGGAAAGTGCGTCAGCGTTCGCATGGCGCACTCCCTTCCGATGTTGAATTTGGAAGGAAAATTCCTGTAGCGTGTCCAACCAACGTGCCAACTGTCCGGATGGCTGGTCAATTTTAAGGGCATATTGCAAGGCCGCATGATCCGTACGCACAATAAAGGAACGACCGTAGAGGTATGGTCGAAATTGCCGTAGGAAAAAAACAACCGCCAATAGTTCTCTGCGAGTGACACAGTAGCGGGTTTCCGCAGGAGACAAGACTCGGCTACCATACGCCACGACACGCTCTACACCCCCTTTAGACTGTGATAACACCGCCCCAATACCTGTGTCACTCGCGTCCGTATCAAGAATGAATGGGTGATCGAAATCGGGATAATCCAATGTTGGGGCCGTGGCCAATAGATCACGCAGACTCCGAAAGGCCGCCTCCTCCGGCTGTCCCCAAACAAACTTCCGTCCTTTACCCGTAAGGAGATGCAAAGGCCTCGCAATCGTCGCAAAACCCGGCACGAATCTTCGGTAATACGAGGCAAATCCCAAAAACCGCCGAACATCCCCCACGGTGGCCGGAGTCGGCCAATCCCGGACGCACGCCGTC
This sequence comes from Lampetra planeri, assembly GCF_965212315.1. Classification (NCBI taxonomy): domain Eukaryota; kingdom Metazoa; phylum Chordata; class Hyperoartia; order Petromyzontiformes; family Petromyzontidae; genus Lampetra; species Lampetra planeri. Next base: position 14,834,124 of record NC_136121.1, on the reverse strand, counting down.
TTTTCCGGATCCGTGGACACTCCCTCAGCGCTCACAATGTGCCCCAAATAGCGGACGGACCGTTGCAGTAGGTGACATTTCTTTGGTTTGAATTTCAATTTGGCAGAACGCATCCTCGTGAACACTGTCTCCAGCCGCGTCAAATGTTCATCGAATGTGCGGCTGAAGACAATGATATCGTCCAAATATATAAGACATGTCTCCCACTGCAACCCCGTCAAAACGAGCTCCATCAATCTTTGAAATGTAGCAGGGGCCGCATTCAATCCCATCGGGAGACAGTTGAATTGAAATAACCCCTGCGGCGTACGGAATGCGGTTTTCTCCCGTGAGGACTCGTCAAGGGGAAGCTGCCAAAATCCCGAAGAGAGGTCCAGTGTGGAAAAGAACTTAGCCCCCGACAATGCGTCGAGGGAGTCATCCATACGCGGCAGGGGGTACGCATCTGCCACCGATATCTTATTCAATTTGCGGAAATCAACACAAAATCGCAATTTGCCATCCTTCTTCTTGACCAAGACGACTGGAGCGCCCCATGGGCTGTTAGATGGCGATATAATGTCCGCAGCCAACATGTCTTCCACTGCCCCCCGTACGTGTTCTCGCTCCGCAGGACTCATCCGATGCGAATTTAATCGAATAGGGGCAGCATCGCCCGTCTCAATGTGATGGTAAAGCAAGGAAGTGCGGCCCAAATCCAAATCATCGGAGCTGAACACATCGGAATATGTCAACAACAATTTACGCAGCGCACCACGTTGCTCCATGGACAGGGAAGAATTTTCGTCACATAAATGAGCAACCCAACGATCATCCGAACTCCTTGGCTCGGAAACCCCAGCAACAACTCCCCGGCTATGTGGACAATCATGGGTCGCAAACGCCGTAGTGGCATGTGCCACAACCGTACCGGCCGGGACACGGACGTTTTCTCCCCCCGCATTAAGCACCTGTAAAAACGGTAATTGATCCGGCCGGACGATGGTCTGTGCCCCCACTAACGCCAACCCGGTTGTTATCGTGGTGGACGGTGACAACAAGACCCCTACTGCTCCTAGCCGATCAGGCAGGGGCTTCCGATACCGCAAGGGTATAAGCATCTGTGTACCAGGTGGGATGTCCACAGATGCGACGGACAGCGCCTGCACTTGTACGGCCGAAGCAGGTCGCCCCCAGGGCGACGGCAGAAACGAGATTTGACGGCCCCCCGGCAGTTCAATACAATTCTCATTGATTTTGATCAAAATGGGCATCTTAGCCAAAAAATCGGTGCCTAACAAACAAGGAACCGCCAAAGATCTCGATATCAACACAACACCCGAGGCCGACACATCCCCAATAGATATCTTAGCATCCACCTGACCCACGATACCCATGCTACCCCCGTTCGCAGCGACGCACGACCCATAAACCGGACGCACAGCCCCCGGCGGAATACCCAACAGATGGAAAATGACATCCGATATAATAGTCGCAGACGCCCCCGAGTCGACCAAAATGCGCACGTCCACACCTTGTATGGACCCCGGTACGGTGGACGAACCCGTAGCGGCCGCGACAACTCTCCGTGCCAATTTGCGCCACTGCGTAACTGAATGACAAGGCCCCGTCGATGGCCTTTCCCTAACAACAACAATAGGATCGCGCAACACAGGTGGTGGGTGAGGTGGAAAGCCTTGCCGAGTGTCTGGTGCGTGCCGACATGCCTGTTTCGGAGGATCTTTAGCCGACTTGACCGGTGCCGAGGCCTCCTGCTGCGGCGGAGCCGGGAAGCGGGCCCAGCAGTCTCTGGCGTAGTGGCCCTTACGCCCGCAGCGGAAACATTCGGCCTCGTTGCGCCGAAGCGCAGGCCTCGCCTCCTGACGGCCCCGTTCTGGTAGCACCGCGCGCGGTCTCGGCCCGCCGCGTCCCGTCCATGGAGCGGAGGCGGCCGTCAGTTGTTGAGGGCCCCGGTCATCCGGAACATAGACGGCCTGCGCAGGGTTCCACCCCAGCGCATCCTCTTCTTTGACGGGCCCTCCCGTCCACGCCGTCACTTGTTTCCAGCGACGGAGGTTGAATTGCGCATCGAGACACTTAGCAGCCGTCCGGGAAGTTAGCTTCTCATGCCCACACACAGGCATGGGGATCCCTAGATCCCGAGACAGCTCCAACATTTTCCCTAATATGAGAGGCTCGAGCAGATCCTGTGGCGTCTCAGGATAAGCTGCCATGGCCAGCTCCAGCACCGCACCCCTGAACGCCACGGGCGACTCCTCTGGTGCTCGTTGTCGTTGAGCGAATCGCCGATGCGCATCATCTGGTGGCTCATAAGCATCGGCCATTTCTTGAAAAACACCACATAAAGTTGCCTTCTTATCGGTCGCTATGGAACGGAAGAATCGAACAGATTCGTCGTCCAGGAGAGTCGGCAACACCTCCAAAGCCTCCGCATCGGTCCATCTTGCTGTGCGTACCGCCGCCAAGAAGCGGCAGGCGAACGCGCTCCAGTCCCCACCGACGGAAAATTCTTTAACCGTTGTAAGGTGGCGACTCCGACTCCTCTTCCCGCCGTCTTCCAATGGTGGTGGTTGTGATGGCAAATTCAAAATGGCGTCGGCCCGCGGCGTGGCCAAGATGGCGGTTTGGCGCCACGGAGCGCGCAAAATGGCGGCCTCTTGCCGCGTGGGCAATGGCGGCGGCAGGACAGGCAACGTGGCGGCCCGCGGAGCACCACTTGCATCATCCATCGTCCCTGGCGCGACGAGATGGCATAGATGCGCCAGGACGTCCTTAAGTGCCTCCAGTTGTACCGCCATCGCTTGCCATCGTTGATCCGCGTCTGATGATGTCGACGGACCCGCCACCGCGCCAACATCCTCCACTCCCGTTCCCGTGGTCGCCTCAGCCGGGCTCTCCTCCACCACCCCAACAGGATCCGTGGTTGGGGGGAGTTCGTCGTCGTCGGACGAAGAAGCCGATGCAGGCGCCGGATTAACTTTCTTCCTCACTTGTTTCGACATGCCGTTGCACTTCCGACACCAGTGTAATAAACGACTGGACCACGATGTCTGGCTCAGTGTCCTTTATTATTCGGTTCGTGCTGTACACCCACACGGCTGTCTTTACTCTGTAGCTTCTCCACGGTGCTGACTCCAATGTCGGCCCGATCCACAACAGCAGCTCCGCTGCTGTTTCTCTCACACAGCCCCCCTTGGCTGTACTCGCTGCTGCTCTTCTCCCTCCGCAGCTCTCACAGCTTCTTGCTCTCTCTCTCTCTCTCTGCAGCTCCTCCTGGCAGCCACACCGCTGCCTCTAACAAGCAGCCCTCTCTCTCTCTCTCTCCGCAGCTCCTCCTGGCAGCCACACCGCTGCCTCTAACACGCAGCCCTCCTGGCTGTCTCCTCCGCAGCTGCACACCACTCCGCAGCTTCCTCTTATCTTCGGGGTTGGCTCCCGATGGCCGTCGGCGCCCCCCCCCTCTCCACACTTGCCCGCGTGGCCTCACTCTCTTCCGCTCACACCCCGACTGCCTTCCCCTTCCGGTTTACCCGCTTAAGGCCCCCGAACCTTCCCCCCACGTCACATGACTCCACCCCCCGTGACGTCACCTCCGGAAGGTCGCTTACGCCCGCATTACACATACGTACATATCGTCAAGAAGCAGCCCGTAAAGAGCCGCATGCGGCTCCGGAGCCGTAGGTTGCCGACCCCTGCTCTAGTAGAATCGGGTGAAGGGGCCGTTACCCCTTGAAGTGTTAGGGTTCGCTACGTGCTGTATCGTAGCTCTTGTTAATAAATAAGTGTTGCCTCCATCGACGTCTCCTGCGCTACTTACACCCACTACATTACCAAGGAAAACCTCAGAGTCTCATGATTCTGTATCAGGAAGGTTCCGGCAAGTTTTTGCAGAACGGGGCAATGATTGAAAAGCATAGTCCAATTGAGTAAAATTTTGACTTAACTTTCGTGACTGCAGGAACTCATTTGGTAACGTCACGTAGAGAGAAAGAAAAATCATACAAATAACAAACCACAACGTTTTGATCGCAACACAAGCGGTCGTCATCAGGAAAAGGGGTTTAGCCTCTAAAGGCAAACTGTTTATAAAGGTTTAAAATGGGCGTAGCCCAAGTGTCAGCAGCATGGGCGGGGCAGCTAATGTTAATGTAAGTGATAATCGGAGTGGGCAACAACCTCTAGCTGAAACCTCCACCGTCAACCTCCACTGTCAACAGTGAGTTTGTAAAGCGAGGTGCAATTACCTGGCAGCCCTTTAATTGGTGGAAACCCACCACCAGCACCGTCGTTGCCCATCACTTACATTAACATTAGCTGCCCCGCCCATGCTGCTGACACTTGGGCTACGCCCATTTTAAACCTTTATAAACAGTTTGCCTTTAGAGGCTAACCCCCTTTTCCTGATGATGACCGCTTGTGTTGCGATCGAAACCTCGTGGTTTTTATTATTATTTTTTTATTAATTTTATTGTTATTTTTCTACCGACTTGACTCTACCGAAAGAACCAAAGAATATGAATTCCAATTGAGTTATTCTTGGTAAGTTTTCATATTTGGATAATGATGCTGGCACACAATGGCCTCAGATTGCAAATGACATTACGGGATCTTTTAACGCCCACTGCAGAGTGCAGCGTAGCAAAATGTAACTAAGTATTGGGGAAGTCAAGTCAGTGATTCCTGCTCAAATGAGCATGAGGCATTGGTGCTCGTCTTCTGCTTACAACCCTGAGCAGGTGGTGGAAATTCCACTATCCTATGGAGGGGGCAAGTCTATTCATAGGACAACCACTGTTGACTTCCAATGGACTGATGGTGGGTTGAGGCAACCTACCCAACCAGGATGTGAACTCGCAACTTTGTGATTGTAAGCCGCTCTTTCTACCGCTCGCTGAGCAATCCAGCAGAATCGCCCCACCTGGGAGTGTTGGGGCCACCCTTCCAGCACGCAGCGAACTGCAGCCCAACATCCAGCACGCGGAACAGCGCCTCCCTCAGCACCTCCAACTGTATACAGCGGCCACACACGGACATGCGAGCAGACACACATAAAATTGGCATACGAGCTACATCACCCAATCAACGCAGCCTCGCCTGTTGGAGGTGCTCACCGATGGGACGGTGTCCAGATCTTTCAAGAATCTATCAGCTCCTCACACAATTCAGCCTGGTTAAAACCCGGATGGATTGTAGGCAGGCTAGCCTCGATCTTTCAAATTGGCGCAGATGTTCCTTCAGAGAGGTTCACGTTTTGCAAGAATATAAAAGGGAGGGCATAACTGTGGCCGAGAAGATTCGAAGCTTTGTGTGGAGCAACAGGCCAGGTAGCTACCACACAGTATTACACAGCTGATGAAAAGATAATGCCACTTAACTGATTCGGAGTGAGACCTCTGGTAAACCGGAGCTGGTCATAAGCACACTACCCAGGTACGGAAACTTCTCCACCCTCTCCACAACTGCCCCGTCACTCATGGGGAGTTAAGAAGGCGGAGTGTGCAGGTGCATAGTTTTGGTAGGGCCGATGGTAAGGCCCGACTTCTTAGTTGTGCATGAGCAAGAATTACCAGATCATCAGCATACATCACACGGTTGACCAATAGGAAGCCATCCCTTCATCACACCTGGGTATCAATCAGCCTTCTGTTGTATCTGTACCAAATGGAAATTCCTACAGTACAGTCATGAAAATGTTTTCGAACTCCTTGGTCATAGAAATGTTAAATAATGTAGCAGGCAGAAGGCATCCCTGTCACACCACAAGGTGAACATGGAATCACTCTGACTCCCAGCCATGCACCTTTACCTAGGCCTGCCCACCATCATGAAGGTCCTTACTGATTGTGAGTAGAGGATTACGAACCTCAAAAGCAGAGAAAATAACCCAGAGCCCTGGCCTATTCATTCATGGTATAATAGGTCTGGTTCAAATTCCCTACACCCCTGCTGTAGCAGACGGACAGAGAATATGGCATTCGTGCAGGACCACCCTGGCCTGAAACCCCATTGGGGTTCTGCAAGCCTCTCCTTAGCGTGCCCGGTAAGGTGAAGTTGAATAATCCTTTCCAGGACCTTTCCTAGCACACTGAGGAGGGGGATGCCCTAGTAGTTGTTACAATTTGTGCGTGTCCCCTTCTTAAATGTATGTATGTTGAACTTCTTTTGCACCATATATAGTCAACTGTGCTAATTGGAGGTGGGGGACTACCAGGGCATCCTTCGAATTCTGTGCAACCTGTCCTATGGTCCAGATTGTTGTAATGATGTCATATAGAGCAGGAGTGCGCATGTGAGATGTGTGTTGAGTGGAGTGTGCATACTCTTAGGTTTTTTTCTGTAAAGTCACATAGGTAAAAATAAATAATAAAAGTAATAGAAATAATAATAGAAATAAAATAATAAATCACGACGTTTCGGAGGCAACACAAGTCTCCGTCATCAGGTGGGACCGTCACAGCTAAATTTACCGTATCAAGTGAGGCAAAATTCCAAGATACAAGCTCTTGAATACAAGTTAAGGGGGAGCGGGGGGGGAGGAGCTTATCTGAATGTGGTAGCCAGGGAATGGAACGTGTTAGGGGGGGTGGGCTGGGCTAAAAGAGAACAATCGGTGCACCTCGACTCGGAGGGTTGTAACCGGTGTTGGCTGACAATCCAAATACAAAAAAATTAACCCGTAAAAACAAAGTTTTTCACTATAAATCCTTTATATGCGTGTTCAATGGGCCACAACCCAGCCCACATTGGTCTTTGAAATGGGCGGCTAGAGTCCTCTCGTCCTCTGGCTTGAGATGGCTGCCACCTATGGGTCAGATGATTGCCTGCCACCATTAAGCAATTGGTAATTAAATATAAAAATAATTACCTAAAAAGTGTAAAATTTTGGAAAAAAAATTTCACGAAAATAAATTGTCACGCACAACGAGTCTGTGTGCAAAATGTCAGCTCGATTGGATCACGGGAAGTGGGTTAAAAAACGACCGAAAGATTTGCACGGTCGTAAGCGCGCAAGCAAGCAAGCAAGTGAACTTAATATAAAGGATTTAAAAAGCAGTACTGTTTAACGCTGGGGATGTCAACACTCGGTAAAGTAGAATGGTACCTGTCAAATAAGATGGTACAAATATGCGTAGTTAAATCTTTTTTTAGGCTCAATACAACAACAAAATCCTGGACCTACTGAATGATGGGAGTTACTCCAAAATTAAAAGCGATCCTACTAACAGCCTAACGACAAAAACCAACAAGATCATCACGAGTTCGACTTCCCTAATCGAACCAACCAAACGTCCCTCCCTAAAACCCTCGGCTGCAAGACCTCCCAGATTCTGTGGTCTTCCCAAGATCCATAAAGAAGGCACCCCACTACTGCCCATGGTGTCCACGATCACTTTACCGAAAAAACCTAAGAGTATGAATCCTTGCAGTCACGAAAGCTTCAAATCTGGAGTGTGCATGTGGAGTGTTGGTGGGTGAGCGTGTGGGTGAGCACGCGGGTGAGCACGCAAGTGAGCACTTGGGTGAGCACGTGGGTGAGCGCGCGGGTGAGCCCTCACTCCCTGGGTGAGCAGGCAGCAGCTGGAGAGCGCCGCCAGGTAGCGTGCGTGCACGTGGATTAGCTGGTCCAGGTCGGCGGCGGCGCCCAGCTCGCTCTCAAACTCGCGCCACGTCCCATGCAGCACCTGCGGACCGATACCGCCGCTCTCACTGCCGCTCTCACCGCACCACCAGCAGCGCGCGTGATTTTCCACCGGCACTCTACCGAGCCGAGCCGGAAACACGCTGTGCTGCACTGGCCTCACAAGGCATTTAAATCTGGCACAGGTCCAAGCAGGGCCAGGCGCAGGGGCAATGACGGGTGCGTTGTGTGCGACGTCAGACCTCGTAACTCGCCCCGCGTCACCGCGCCATCTAGCCGGGACATGCGAAGTTGGCGGCGCGACTCGGTTTGCGCCGTGGGAAAGCAACCTGTCCTTCCTGACCTGCGCCGGTTCGGCACGGTCCCAGCACGGTCTCGGATGTGGAAGTGGAAAAGAGGCGCTCGGTGCAGACTAGAGACTTGCGCGGTGCGAGGACGCACCTTGTGCAGGAGGTAGCCGTGCAGGGAGTTGACAAAGTGGAGGATGCGGATGCGGAGCAGATACATGCGGTGAGGAGCCCGACTCTGGTCGCGTCCGGAACTCGTGATCCTGGACGGCGACGGCGCCAAACGACACTGCGACCCGGCGTCCCGCGGCCTCCAGGTGCCTCCCTGCACCCTCGCTGGCACGACGCCACCACCACAACTGCCGCTACCACCGCCCTTCTCCGTCACCGCACGCTCATGAGAAACCTGCTGCAGCTGTTGCTTACACTTGGTTTCCTGCAGATCTGTTAATGCAGCACAAAATACAATACAAATTATGTTAAATACGAACACATGGATTTACTGACTTCAACTGGCATAGACGTGGATGCATGGTGAACTTATTTCGCACCGTACCTTGCCAACCGTGCTAATCGGAGGTGTAACGTGTTCTGATGTTCAAAGCGATACTTTGTTTGCGTTTTTCTCCATGAACATGGCTACGCAAGTACGACGCCTTGCAATGGATGTTCAATGATGGAACATCAGCACACCGGACATATATGCCAAACAAAGAGGGTGAAGCCGCATGTTCGTGTTAAATGTCTTGATACTGAATAAATGGTCCTACAATTAAGAGTAATGGTGTTTTATTATGTTACAGTAACATTCAGCAATGGAATGTTCGCCAAAACTTGGTAAATATCACCTGTAAATTACTCAATTTGGATGAATCAACAGCAAAATCGCCCCCTACTGCAAAAACTTGGCAGGACCCTCCTAAAAAAAGTCTTGAGACTTGGCGAGGCGTCCCTGGGTAAACGAGCACAATGACAGTGACGATAATCACTGAGCCATGAAAAGACACGCGGTGGAAATTACAGAGACATAAGGGGGAGCACGTGGATCAGAAAGCACACTCCCTGCTCCCTCCTCGCCACGTGCCTTTGAAGCGCAGCTGCTCCAAGCTGCACTTGGCCCACTTGATTTTGAGTAGGAAGAGGAAGATGTCGTTGTAGAGCGCTTGGTCCTCATTGCTAATCACAATGTCCAGAGGCCACGGGACCTGACAGAGCACACGGTCGCTCAGTTGCTTCCCGGCCTCCCTCACCCTCGATAATCACTTCCAAATAAACCACTGCAGTCTGCGCTCCTTCAACGGGGGAGGAACAGCAAAACGAAATTATTAATTGCACTTATGGCAAATGCTATGTTGGGCAAACAGGACGAATGATCAGCACGAGACTACAATAACACCAACGAAATATTAAATACTCCCAAATACAGAACACGTGTGCCAACAAGGACACTTAATTGATTTTGATAATGTTGAAGTTCTGTGCAAAACTAGTTACTACTGGCCAAGACTAATTAGATAATCTATCGAAACTGAGAGAAATACAAATAATTTTAACGATTCGGATAGCTCCAGACTTAGTGCTGCTTGGAAGCGAATCATTAAATAATACATTGTGTAAATTCATACCTATACAGGCCACCATACTTCAATACTGTTGGTACGGCTATTTTAGTTTCCACACAATCGGCAAGAAGTACAAGAACAATGCGCGTTGCTTCATTCATCCCCCCCACCACTTCCCGCGAGAAGAGCGCACAAGAGTTGTCATCACGTCTACGCCTCTATTTAAGGAACAGGTGGACTTCTCCACAAAGCTGGCTGTCGCCTGATGAAGCTAGTTGTAATTACTGGCAAAACGTTGTACTCAGATTGTAAATGTTGTGGTTTGGCTCTCAAACACACCGGTGTGCTGTACTAGTGACGAATTGGCATTTTCTGTTAATGTGACAATCCTTACTAGTTGGCTGTATCGGGTGGTGGTAGGTTTAACGACACACTTATCTATTGTATTATGGAAAACTAAAGGAACTCTCTCCTGAAGCCTTCTCGTAAACCTTGACATTGGCATTCAGCTCCTGAACATATTGCCATACACAAATAAACTCAACAATGATAACGTTATCAAGAGTAAAGACCCAAACAGGCACATTCTCGTGCAAGACACAGAGCTGCTTCAATACAAAATGCTATTTCAGAGACATTAACACATGGCGCCAGTCTGAGCTTGATAAATCTGAATTACCACTCACTCGCACAACATCTGTAGATGTCATGGCTCGAGTGTGCTCTCCATGAGATTACATCTAATGACGCTTTGCCGTTTGTTATGCTGAGAGATGCGAGGAGGAACCACAGACAAACGGGACGGCGGTGAGGAGCCGGCCCTATCGACAATGGCCCAAACTCTGCAACCCTCAATATAGTAAGATGTTTTTTATCCAATTAACGAGTGGTTATACACGTGGGAGGAAACTGAAGCACCCGGGAGAAGACCCACGTATGCTGGGGTGCGACACGCTGTCAGTCCACACTTGCAGGGCTACTTTTTGTTGGTGAGCCTGGGTATGGCTCCTCGACACGCTTGGGAAAGGAGATTCACGATACTTGTACAATCCACTAACCCTTGCTACCTCCACAGGCATGCATTACCACTGCCCGGCAGATGTAAATTTCACTCCTGGCTTATGACCAGGGTACCACTTAATTCCCAACTGTATTCCATCTGTATGGGGATCGAGCGTTATCCCCCCCCACACACGTGGGTTTTATCCGGGTACTTCAGTTTTCCTCCAATGCGTATAAAAACTCATGAATGGAGTTGGCCCAACATCCCAATGTAGGAACACACAGCACGGGCAATTATTGGCACTGGTTCTGACCGCCTTCCCAAGCGCTTATCTGCGGATTCCAGTGGAGGCCACTGTGCAGACTCTGTACGAACTCCATGCAGCATCACAAGCTCGGCAGAAGCTTCTTGCTCTGCTGCAGTTTGTATGAATGCTGCTAGATACAAAATATCGTTTATCATCTGTGTGCAGCGTGCCGTGCAACACGCAGCGCCGCGTGGACGTGAACCTGGTAGTGTAGCCGCAGCCCATCGAGCGCGTGCACGAGGCTTCGTTTCTGGAAGCGGCTCTGCTTCCTGACGCTCACGCTTAGCCTGCAGGGCCGCACCACCACCAGGGTCACAGGGTCACACAGGGTCACACAGGGTCACACGCACAATCCCAGCTTCTACATGCACGCGACCGAGTTGGGGAGCGGTGGCGCCATGGCTAACATTGCGCTACAAACCCGGCGACCCAAGTTAATTTCCCGCTCGCGGCCAATACCAGTGATGATTATCTAAACTGGGCCTCCCCTAGGTCGGCTCAGAATCAAATGAGTACCTGGTGCAATGTGCAAACATCACCACTAGAGAGACAAAGGTGGCCAGGCAAGGTGCAGGCCACCCACCCACCCACCCACTCGTATGCTGTGCCGGTCTTCATAGGTGCTGTTCGCTAACAGTACCGCCCCTCCTAGCTTTGCTCCACACAACTCCCCACAAAGATCACCCATGTAGGCTGCGTGGCGTGTGCGGTGCGCATCTCGTGCCTGCTCGCATGGCACGTGCGGTGCGTGGCGAGTGCGTGCTGCAGCTGTGCGACGAGCACGTCAGGCTGTGTCCACGACGTGGCGTCGCAGCAGAAGAGCGCCGTGCAGAAAGCATGCATTGCGTCGCCGGCCTCCATGAGGAAGTAGCTGCGCATGGCCTTCACGTGCGACAGCAGCCTGGGGGCACAATCATCACCAACGAGCTTAAACAACAACTGGCGTGTCGTTAAATGCTCGTACGCGACGTTAAACGCTCATACGCATGATGATTTAATTTGTTTGGCTGCGTCACGTGGTGAAGGGTCAGGTGGTGGAGGGACAAAAATGTGGCCAGATCGCTCCATGGCCTAACCCAAATATAAATTACGAACCACAATTGTTTCTTTAAACAGTTATTGGCCACAGAAACCAAAGGCCCAAAACGTCAAGCGGCCATTAAATACTTTTTGCCATCTGCTTCACTTACAGTGGATGTTCAAGATCCCATGATACCATTCAAAGAAGAGTAATACATTGTGTGTGAGCAGCATGGTCCAAATTTGCCAGGGCAGCTTCCCTGTCGATGCCACCGACCACACCCTTGCTGTGTTTGTTTTTATTATTTTTCTTTTTTCACCAAGGAAAGCCTCGCCGAGTCTCAAGACACTTTTGTAGGAGGGCCCTGCCAACTTTTTACAGTAGGGGCGATGTTGCTGCTGTGTAATCACAATTGAGTCACTTACAAGTAATGTTTCAGCATTGGGATGTTTTGGCCACTACCAGTTACATTGCATGGTTTTAGCTATAGGAGGAAACTGTAAAAGTCAGAAGAAATCCATGCAGAACAGGGGGAGAACATAAACACTCAGAGAGGTGCCCAAGTCGAGAATCAAACCCAGGCGAAGCACGAGTGTCGCCGCCGTGAGTGCACGACCTGCAGTGCGACTTGAGAGTGGCCATGAGCTGCCCGCAGCAGGCACGGTAGCGCTGCTCCACGCGGCCGTACAGGCTGCGCTGCAGCGCCTGCAGGAGAGGGCAACGGAGGCGGGGCGGCTCGTCAGCCCCCTCGGCGCCACCGCGCGCCGTGTTCCCGTTGCATTCGTCCCACGCCGCCGAGGAGCTGCGCTCTACCAGGAACATCCTGCGGGAGACACCGCGGTCACGATTTATCACACGGGGGTCTTCGCAGCCCATGTCACGATTCAGTTCACCAGAGTGAGTTGAAAGAATAACAATTGGTGAGTTAAATGTTTGTATGCGTGATAATTTCATTTGTTTGACTGTGTTCGACTTCAAGTTGATTTTGTTGAACCAGGTGAGAGAACTCACGAGACCAGGAGGAGTCTCATTTGCAGATGTGACCTGGGTAACACAGAGCAACTGGTCAACCGCAGCTCGGGCTCAACACTCACGCACTCGGCTCGGCCACTCACTGGGAATATTTACTGTTTTTAATTTTTAAACAGCTGCTAAGGAAAGGTCCAAATGCCAAAACGTGAAGCAGCCAGCACCAAACAGCTCCGTCAGATTTGCGATCGATAAAAAATGTCACGCTTTTCTTGACTCGAGGGAAGATATTGTAGTAAGAGCTTGGGGGGCACCTGGAAAAGTTGATCTCGAGGAGGGGGTCCCGGTGCTCCTCCTGCATGTGCGCTCGGAGGGCCCCGGGGACCTCCTCCCTATCCCCCGGCCCCGTGCCACCACTCGCCGGCTCCGTGCCGCATGGGGTGCAGCAGCCGTGACGCCCGGGGGGGCTCAGGTGAGGATCCAGGCCCTCGCAGAACTGTGTGTAGAGGCTGCCCCTGTCCCAGCCTGAACGCACGCACACACACAGGTCCCCCGTGTAGACGCACACGCAGGATGAGAATTCAAAAGAGAAGAATAGAGCCTCGTGTGCCAGAGGAACCTGGGTCACCACAATGACAAAAGGAAAAACTTAGAAACAAGCACAGCACATAAAGCAAAAATAAAACGGGGCGTAAACAACCGCGTTACAGAAGAAATCTAAAATAATGCACAAACACCATAAATATTAAATCCAACATATTTACAGTCAAGAGTTGATTTGGACAACTGACATTTAAAAACCAGTAAAATTAAGTGACATTAAGGCCGGCAAGGCACGCAAGGGGGTGGTAGAGCCAGCACCACGCCTGGCCGCCTTTGTCTCACCAGCTACATCTTTCAAAATGAGTCAACCGAGAAGTGGCCCAGACCGTGGCCAGAAATCTAAATAAAATGTCGGGGTTAGTAGGGCAGTGCGCAAAGATCGAAGGGCACCCTGAGAGGCAACGGTCCCTGAGCGGCACAAGACGGCACAAGGTGACTCAGCAACTGGCCGGCAAGTGGGCATTCGTCTGCCAGTAGGAGACGATGATTGCTGCTGTGTGCAATCCAAATTGTGTAATTTGGAACATAATTTTTGGAATTTGGCACACTTGGATCATGACGCCATCACACAACGGCCTGCTCGTTTCGAATGACATCACGGGATCTTTAACGTCCGTTTGTGAGTAAAGTAGATGGCACGGAATATTTTACAGTTAATACACCCACTTAAGTAGTACCCAGGGAAGCCTGCCGAATTCGAACTGTGAAGCGATACAAGCAGAAACACGTTGAACTCAAGGGGGAGACAACAGCCGAGAGATGAATAATAAATCAACGTGGACCACGTGCTTGTTTTTACGCTATTTGCTTCGTTGCTGTTTCTACGCGATTGCTTGTGTCTTTGTGGTAACCCAGGTTATCACTCTTGCAAATGAGACTCCTCTCGAGTTCTCAACCTGGTCACACAAACACTACCTCGAAATTTAAAATCGTGTGAGAAGAGAGGCCCGCCCCAGTGCCGCGACGTGACAGACGTGCAGGACGCGAGGGACGCGGTGGGAAGCGCTGTCATACCGTGTGGGGGCCGAGTCGGGCCCCCCAACCCCGGGCCGTGCAGAAGCTGCGTTGACTTCCCGGCCAGGATCAGCTGCTTGAGCACGGGTCTCAGAAACGCTGCCATCGTGGGCTCGTCAGGGGCCTCTGGGCCCCCCGTGGGAGTCCCTCGGGCACCCCCAGCAGCGCCGTTCCTCTCGCACACGCAGTAGAGCGTGTAGGTGGAGAACCAGAAGTCGCGACGGGCAACGCGCTCCGCGTCGTTCCTGCAGCCAGAGGGCGAGCGCGGAATCACGACGCTGCCCGGCACAGCGCTCCCTCCTCGCCTGACTCTCGTCGTCGTCGTCATCAACGTCATCAACGTCATCATCATTATCATCGTGGAGTAGAAGATAGCAGCTTACACGTGGCCCACCATGGTTATTGAGAAATCACGACTAATGCAATCAACAAATAGAAAATTTAAAACCGTCTGGCAGTGTGCAGTGACTGAGGTCACCCAGAACAAACAGTGAAGCATAGAACGACTCACTGCCCAGTTCACAAATGCGAAGGAGGCATCACAGCGATGCATTCCACGACTCCTGATGCAATCATCTGTCTCAATAACTTCCTTGTAAAATTACAGTTGCTGCTCTACGTGAACATCAGTCATATGAAGGTGATTATTTTGTTTATGTGCATTTACCCATGAAGCCTTGGTCTCAAGACTCAGTCTCAGGAGGGTCCTGCGAGGCTTTCGCAGCAGGGGCGACAACTGTATTTGTCGTGTTAGTCGTGGTGTCGTTTTTCAAACATTACACCTCTGATTAGCACAGTTGGCTATGTATGGTGCAAAAGAAGTTCAAAATACATACATTGCAAGTTTGGATGATGTTATCACAAGTTGGTCTGCTATTAAAAATCACGAGAACAATGCTGTATTTTCTACAGCATCAGTCGTTCTTTTCAATGTTTTAATTCTATGAGATTGTTTTGTGTCGACCTAGAACCCATATCTAACAGAAGGGCCTTACCTATGGGGGGCGGTGTAGCGAGCACCACGCCCGACCACTTTTATCCCCCAAGTGCTGATGTTTACACACCACACCGGGTACTCATTTAAGGCTGAATCAGACCTAGGGGAGCCCCAGGACAGGTCCAGATGTTTTTCACTGATGCTGGTTATGAGTGGGAATCAAACTCGGGTTGCTGGGTTTGTGGTGCATGCACTAACCACAAGAACAGCTGCCGTTTTCCACTAAGTGGCAGTGATGTCCGAACGGCACTTGTGCCAGGCTAGGTGCACTCGGAGGACATCACGTGAAGTGTGGAAGGCTTGTTGCTGGCAGGTCAGACCCAGGTGCTATGGATTAACTGTCTGAGATAATTGGCAGGTGCACCACCCATGCTGCTCATTGTGCCTTACACACAAGTGACAGAGGCACCTCTGAATGATGAACTCGCGTGACGGATCGTGAAGTCGTCCCAGCGTGATCCAGTCGTCGATGATTTCAATGTATGGACGCACGGTTTGCAACCACAGCCACAGCAGCAGCTGCCCCTGCCACACGCACGCACACACACAGGGCCTTTAATCCTTTTCCACTGACATATCTAACCTGTGCTGGGGCTGTGCCAAGCCAGTGCAGCAAAGCGTGAGTTTTCCATTGCATGGAGTAGGTGAGTAAGTGGATGAGTGTGTGAATGAGTCGGTGAATGAGTACGTGAGTGAATTCTTGTGACCTGCAGTGTGGCGGTTGAACACTGTGTGGATGAGTTGACAGTTTTTGGTTGACCGAGTCCTCAACTCACAATCAATGAGTGTAGTTCAGGGAACCGTGCCCATGGCAGTAGCAATATAAGAGTGACAAAGGAGTAACTGACCTCTGTTGAGTGAGTAAGTAACTATCGTGAATCGGTAAGTTTTCGGCGTTAGAGGCTGTGGCACAGAATAGAGAAGCCGAACATATTAATTACCTCCTAAGATAGATGAGTAACATTCCAGAACAGCTGAAATGAGCCGGTTGTGCAAAGTAGATGCACAGATTCATGATGGATAGGAAAAGCAGGGTTGCAGCCTCACAGCAAAGGGCCTTAGTTCGATTTCTGACTCGGGTGCCTTTTTGTGTAGGGTCTGTATGTTCTCCCCCTGCTCTGCATGGGTTTCCTCCAGGTTCTCTAGCTTCATCCTCGAGGTAAAAAAAACCCAAACAATATAACTGGTATTGGCCAACCAACATTCCAATGCTGCAAAATTACCTGTAAATTACTGAATTTGGATGATGCACTGCAGCAACGTCACCCGCTACTACAAACACTAAGCAGGACCCTCCCTCCAGAAAAAGAGTCTTGAGACTCAGTGAGGCCCTTCTGGGTAAGTAAGTGTAGTAATGATGATAGAAGAATAAGCCCTCGGACGAGAGACTATCGATGGGGGGGGGAATCCCCAAGTATGGCAGTGCAAAGCGAGGATGCGCAAGGGAGCGGGCGGGCTCACGGAGGAGTCAGCCGCCTCTCCGAGCGCGTCGCCGGCTAGCACGGCGTGCAGCAGCGTGTTGAGGAGGTGCGAGGCCTTGACGACGTGCGGTACGTCGGGCGGCACCTCGCGGACGCCGACGGCGAATGCGCGTCGCAGCGCGCGCAGCTCGGCGAAGCGTCCGGCGAGTTCAGCCTGAAGCATCGCCAGCGTCACCGCCCGCTCTGAAAAAAACGGCGGGGTGGTCCATCAGAGGGGACCGGCGACAACGCGGCAGCGCAAGGCGATGCGAGGCGACGTCGCCGTTTGTTCACCATGTACGACCTTGGCCTACTTAGGTCCTATTATCCGTCTCTCCACAAAACAAATCAAAATAATTTTTACACATCCTATCAGCTACACGGCATTCTGGGAGAACATCATTTCAGCAGCATTGATTCAACATGAGCAAAACTCGGGAACAATTTCGACATTCAGTGTCTCCTTAGCACCAGTCAGGCTCGGTTGAACTGATGCTGGTGAACAAAATTAAACGATTGCTTTGTATTCAAGTTGAATAAAGTAATGAAAGATAAACATTTTAACTAAAGAGAGCATGAGAGTGGAAGGATTCATACAGCCACGCTGCACAAGCGGTGACACCATGGGGTCCGTGGACTCGCCTGGAACATCGCTGCAGAGTTGATGTTCACAGCTACTGGGGTAGAGAACAGACGCTCTGCAAAGTGGGGAGATCTTTAAGATATAAATTAATAATAGTAGTTACACAAGACATTTGGTGTCCATGCCATTCCTAAGCACGAGCCTATCATGAAGGCTGGTTCTGTATATCATCTGCGAGGAAAGGGAGAAGTCACCATGTGTAATTGAAATTGGATAATTTGGGGGCAAATTCTGAAATTTGCCAAATTTGGATACCACCACACACAACGGGTAACCCTTGCGGATGATGTCATGGGATCTTTAACGTCCACCGTGAAGCATACAACGCGGAGTATTTCACAGTTAATACGAGAGCGCAGTAATAACCAGGGTGGCCTGCCAGATCCGAACTACGAACCCCGCGACAAGCGTTGAACGCGCTGTCGCTGGGCCGCATCACGGTCCTGCTGATGCGACCGTGACCGATGCTGGCTGTCGTGGGATAGTCCGAGCAGGGCATGCGCCTCACCCTGACAGATGGCCCTGCGCTCGACGTCGGCCAGCTGCCGCTTGAACCCCTGCAGATATCGAGCCAGGGCCCAGGCCAGGGCCTGGTAGGTGCGGCAGGGTGCGGAGTCCTCCGCGGGACGTTCCCAGCCGAGGGGCCCTCCAGGACCGTGGGGGCCCGGGGTGAGGGGGCCTTGGAGGTGAGCGCCCACCCAGGGACCCACCCAGGGGCCTGCCCGGGGGCCCAGCGGGCGGCTCACGCTCTCCACAAACTTCTGCAGCCGCAAGACAAGTTGCCCGAAGGAGGCGAATTGCTCGCAGACAGCTCGTAGACAGCTCTGCCGAAACGACAGACAAATCACCCACAGACGTTCGCAGTTATTGTTCCGCTTATTTGCCCAGCAAAGCCTCACCGAGTGTCAACTCTTTTTCATGAAGGTCCTGCAAAGGTTTTGGCAGGAGCGGCAATGTTTCTGCTCTGTGCCAACCCAATTGAGTAATTCGCAGGTAATTAATGCGTATTGGGAATGTTTGGCCAATACCAGTTCCACTGTGTGTGTGGGTTTATCTGTGGGAGGAAACGCAGAGGTAACACACGCAGAAAAGGGGCAGAACGTACAAACTGCACGTAGAAAGGCACCCTATTGGGATTCTAACCCAGGAATGTATTGCTGTGTGGCACGTAAATATTACTGTAAATATTACCATTCCATAATATTACGAGTCATAATTTATCTTGGGTAAGGCCACGGAGTGATCTGCCCAACATTTTGTTATCAAACCCTCCACCACCTGACATAGCCAAACAAAAAAAAATGTTGCATGGTGTAGAAGTGTTTAACAACACGTCAAATGATATGGTTCAGCTTACTAGTGAGTTGAAGGAAGTAAAAAATACCATCCTAGTTGATGATCTGAAGAAACATATCTAATTGCAGCTAAATTCGGCCGTGAGAATTGCTCTTCGAATTACCGGTGCACGAGCTGGAACAACTAAATGCTTGTACATGTGACAATTTAATTTGTTTGGCTATGTGAGCTGGTGAAGCGTTCACAAAACATTTGGTATTAACACATTCAAAGTATTAGCTGCTCAGGTAAGCACTGAGACATTGGTGCTCATCTCCTGCTTACAGCCCTAAGGCAGTGGTGGCCAGCAGGAGGAGCAGGCGATTAGATGCTGATGGCAAAAGATATATTCTCACCGGTGTGAGATGCGAGACAGTGATTCCTGGTCTCACCAACACCTTCCCCTCGCAGAGCTGATAGACAAAGAGACATCGAACACCCGACAGCAGCCTACACGCACGCACACCAACACCCAGACACACCAACAATCACACACTCACCGTAAATACACCCTAACACATACCAACACATGCAGACTTTAAATATATTGTGAAAAGTGACCTAACAGCACCGACCTGCAGTGACAACATTGAGTGGGAATAGGGGTCTACTCTGCTGGAGCTACAGCCTGTGTGACTCAAGGCAGCTGGAGTCGGTTTCAGCTCAGCCCTGGCCAGAGCTTAGACAAAGGCTTGGGTGGAGCACCTCACATTTAAAAGGCAGCTCAGGTAAACAAATTCAGCAGGTAGTATGCAGCAGGTAGCAGGCAGGCAGTAGGCAGCAGGTAGCAGGCAGCAAGCAGCAGCAAGCAGGTAGCAGCAAGCAGGCAGCAGGAAGCAGGCAGCAGCCGCCATGCAGCAGCCGCCATGCAGCAGCTGTCATGCAGCAGGTGGCAGGTGGCAGGATAAATACACCCAATGCCAGTACCCGCGCCTGTGCGAGGCCAGGTGCACTTTGAGGCCACATTAAGGGTGGAAAGGTTCGCCGACAGGTCTCTGGGTTGGCTGACTGAGATGACCGGTAGATGCAACAGCTGTACCCCCTATTGTGCCAATTTGCTGTATTTTAGCCGCCCGGCGCACCGCTCGTTGTTGTGAGCGTCGCTCCTATGCCCTCCGTTGTTGCTGGAGGGCTAATGCCTCCAACTGCCCAGTAGTGTCCTTCACGAGCCTCCTCCATAAAGGCCGATATTGACACCGCTGGTACCAGTCGTCGGCAAGTCCACTCAGTTCCACATCCTCCCGTACCGCATCAGTCCATCTCTTCTCCAGCCCATGTTGTGCCCGTTTAGCCCCTCTATGCAGCCAAACAGAAGCTGCTTGGGCATGCGGTGGCTGGGAATGCGGGCTACATGACCCAGCCAATGCAGACTTGCCTGCCGGAGGACCTCACTGATGGGAATGTGTCCAGATCTTTCAAGGATTTGTGAGCTCTTCACACAATCCAGCTTGGTTAAACCCAGGATGGATCATAGGCATGCCAGCCTGAATGTGTCTAATCGGCACAGATGTTCCATTAGAGGGGTCCACGTTTCAGAAGCATAGAGAAGGGAGGGAATGACTGTGGCCGAGAAGACCCGAAGCTTCGTGCGGAGCGGCAGACCAGGTAGCTTCCACACAGCATTGCGCAGCCGATGAAAAGATAACGCCGCCTGACTGTTTCGGAGTGAGACCTCTACTGTCAAACTGGTGCTGGTCATAAGCACACTTCCCAGGTGTGGGAAACTCTCCACTCTCTCGACAACTGCTCTATTACCAATACACACACAGAGATGTGCACCATAAACGCACCCAAACAATTGCACACACCCCCAACGTTTGTCTTGATTTGTTTAGCACCAAAATAAACCAAATACTTACCGTGTTTAATCTTTAGTTTTATAGTTTGAATAATGTTGTTTAAAAGCACTCGAATTGTTAAGTATAGTCTCATTAAATCAACATAACAGAGAAGCAGACACTCTGCCTGCTTCACAAATCTGTTCTTCCACATATAAAATAAGTGTGTTGTACACATCCCATCAGCCCCACGGCCTTCTGGGAGCTAATCTAACAGAAAGGGCCCTTGCTTATACACATTTAGGAGTTCACCAGCATTGGTTTGAGCAAGCATGACTGTGCTGATGAGACAGTAAATGTCAAAACCGGTATTGTTAATGAGCAGCCTCTCACCACAGCGTCTCCCGGACAACTTGAGCCTCGGTGAGCACCAGGTGGTCACGCGGGGCAGCCAGGGACTCCGTGGCGAGCAGGTGCCGGTTCCTGCATGGCCGACAGGTGACAGTCGGTACACGCAGATGACTTTGACAATCACACGTCCACCTCACTGCCAGAGGCCACCCCCAGCAGCACGGATGACGTCCAACGAGACAGGTGCCCTCCACCATACACTCAAGTGCACCCCAGTGAGGACCACCACCGCCACCACACACGCCCACACAGGTGTCCCCACACACACAGGTGACCCTCGCCATCACACATACAGGTGATCTCACACACACATGTCCCTCACCACCACACACACACAGGTGACTTCAGACACACAGGTGTCCCTCACCACCACACACACACAAGTGATCCTCACCACCACACACACAAGGGTGACCTCACACACACACACAGGTAACCTCACACGCAAACACGAGTGACGTCACACACACAACCCCCCGTGCCCATGCGTGTGAGGGTGGTTGCCACCATGTGGAGGCCAGGCTGGCGTTGGGGTGACAGCTGTGCTGGGCACTTCTCCTGGGCGCCGTCCAGTACTGCTGCACAACGCTCTTCTCCAGCCACCGCCGGTCCTCGGATAGAGTTGCTACGCAGCGCACACACAGCGCACGGTCACAAAAACCACTGCATCCACCCATCAACTCACCCACCACCCACTCACGAACCAACCACTCACCAATCCACTGCACACTCCGAAGCCTTGGCTGCGAGGGAGCCTCCTCTGAGGGTGTGACATCCACTTGAATGCCTGAGTCCTCTCTGCTGAATGGCTGCAAATGCAACTCCTTTCCTTCATCTGGGCAGAAGTCCTCACTTTCTGAGAAGTCCTGGACGTACATGCGCACACACAACACGAATATAAACACCTACGGACCTGGAAACCAGGGTGGCATTGTGATAGTACTCGTGTCCCACAGCAAGAAGCACCTGGGTTCAATTCTCAACTCAGGTGCGTTTTTGTGTTTGTACATTCTCCCCCTGTTCTGCATGAGTTTTCCCTGGGGTCTCAGGTTTCCTCCCATATCTAAACACACACACACAAAGTGGAACTGGTATTGACCAGACATCTCAATGCTGAAAGTTGCCTGCAGGTTGCTCAATTGGGATTACCCATGACAATAGTTTACCAGGAATGCCTCACTGAGTCTCAACTCTCTTTTAGAAGGGTCCTGCCAAGTTGTTTGCAGTCGTGTGCAATGACTGCTGCTGTCTGTAATCGAAACTGAGCAAATTGCATGTCATTTCTCAGCATTGCGGATGTGTGGATGTTTTACTTAAAAATATATTACTTTTTAGGCAATTGGAGGTAAAGGAGAAAACTGCATAAACTGATCAAGTTTAAACAGTGACATAGGCAGTTGGGAGACGTTAAGATAAACACGTGTTGTGCAGCAGGGCGAACAATCAAGGTAGGCAGGAGAACAGAGACAAGCTGTGCTGGCTGTAGTGACGTACGGAACCATGGCCGGTAGGGATGGAAGTCGTTTCCTTCGCAGGCCACCGACTCCCCACCCCACAGACAGCGGCATCAGCTTACCAGCCAGCCAGAGAGAGAGTGGAAAGCCAAGTGGTGCCGTTGAGAGAGCAAGAGGGAAAGGAGGAGGAGGAAGCAGCGAGACAACGGTAAGCACGTGCGTGTGGGCGAGATGTCATGCAGCCCCACTAGCGTAGCCTCCTGTCAATGTTTGGCTAGGACCCCTGTCTAACAGAGAGGACCCTTGCAGATAAATAAACACATCTCGCAGTCTACCAGCGAGCCTGATTATGCTGATGAGACACTGAGTTTGGGTGTGCCGATGGTGCCAATGGTGCTGAAATTATGCACTCCCATAAGGCTGTATGGCTGATGGGATTAATATATTGTTTTAATTTGGACATTCTGAGAATTAGCATTTGTGTTCCTGCAGTAGGAATTGTTTTTTTATTCAACATCTGCCGTGGCGAGGAGATGTTATCTCCCTCGCCTGGTACGCAGCTCGTAGGTTCGATCCCAGACCCTGACGATGCCAGTTGTATATTTGGAGTCCGCGTGATCTCTCTCCCCATGGTGGTCACACGAATTTTCTATTAGATTATTTGGGTGCTACTATAAATTTCCATGTGACGGTATCAGCCCATTCAATCAGCTGTCATGTGTGGCCAAGACGCCACTGCAAAAGAGCTCATAGCTCAGTGGGCTTTACCTGCTAAATAAAATAGGTTTAAAAAGGTTTAACATCTCGTGGTATTATGTGGAACTTTATGACAGTTTACTGCAAGTTTTAATAGACATTGGCTGACTAGAAATGTCTGTTTTGCTCTGTGGAAGAGGTGGCAACCCTCAGCCTGATTTGCTGCTGCAAGCCAAGGAGCATACACAACCAGATGGTCTCGAAATAAAGCAGCACATAGTCGTTCATTATAAAGTGATTTCGTGCTGCTCAAATGAGCAGAGCCATTGGTATCCATCTCCTTTTGACAGCCCTGCGGAGCTAGTGGTGTAAATTCCAACATTCCGACGTCACAGGTGAGTCTTTCTCATAGGACTACTGATGATTTCTACACAAAGTTGTACTTCTATTATTGACCCCGGAGGGAAGAATGATGAGCCAAGTCATCCCCCTAAACAGGATATGAACTAGCAACCTTCCGATTGCTAGTTGCTCACTCTGCCGCTTGCCCACCTGGCTGGGTGTATTCATGTTCAATTTATAAATCAAATTTTTTTAGGTAATTCACTTGAGTAAGGCTTCATTGGTGCTCATTAGAAGCTAGATCGTTATACTTTGAGGGATTTCCCCCTGCCCTATTAGAATGGCAAGCCAGGGTTTTATGGTACCTAGGAGCGAAGTGGAGGCAGGCAGGGCGGACGCAGGCAGGAGGTGACTGGGGCAGCCCACGGGAGCAGCCAGGGCAACGAGCAGCGACACCATCGCACAGCGTACTTCCACCTGCGGCGAGCAGCACAGGGGAGAGTGAGTCGACGGTGTGCGTGTGACAGCTGTGCATGTGTACTGCCTGTGAGGCCCTGCCACTTCTGGTGGACACGCCCACGCGGGCAAGACCTCCGGCTCAGAGCCACGTGGGGCGCTGAGTGCCGAGGCATGTTCATGCGGAGCTCCGAGATTCAAATTTCAATCAAAGTGATCCTTCGTCATAACCTGAATTTAGTAAAGTTGAATTAGCATCTATTTGCGAAATTTGTGCCCCTGCTTCTGTTAGGGAGCTGAGCGAGGCGTGCCGTCTCTCGTCAAATGGGGTCGTAGGCAAAAGGGAGTCACTGCATTTCAAAGGCTGGCTCCTGGATCTTTGTGTGCAGTGTGGGGGGCGAGTGTGAGCAGAACACAATGCAGAGTAACAAGCTGAAGTCAAAAAGCTGCTAAGTTTAACAACCGACCCTGTGGTCCCAGCAAGATCACGGCAACAGGACATGACCTGAGAAACCAGATCAAATGTAGCAAGCAGTGACTTAGGCCTGCCTGCTGCCATGCTGTTTGAACGTTTTCACGTGCCAATCAGTACATTTATTACTAAAATCCCTCTGGAATAAATTACCAGTCCCTGGCTTTCATAATCATCAATTGATTCTGAAAATTACTACAGTACCCATTTATTGGTTACTATTAAACCTGAGGATGCCTGACGCAGTTTCAAACAAAACATTGCACATGTAATTTGTGGCTGTGAGAATTCTGCAACTCAATGCTGAAACAATAACAACTGAGGAATGACTAAACGCTGGTACGCATGACAATTGTTAGGCTCTGCTGGGTAGTGGAGAGTTTCGAGATAAAAAAAAAAATTTGGCCAGATTACTATCATGTTGCCTCCCCCAAAAGTAAATTATGAATCCTCATATGGCTGTTCAAATCTACGTGTGAAGTGTGATAATTGGTTTGTGGTGTGTGTGTCCGCGCACGCGTGCTCAGCGGCGTATCTTGCCCTGGGAAACGTGGGGACGGTGTCCTGGCAGATTCTCGCAATCTGGGATCTCCAGGCGGCAGCTTTGTCCGGCTCCGAGAGAGTGACGAATGCCTCGTGCACTCTGCAGGGCAGGGCCAGCGTGATTAGCGCTCCGTGAGATCAATCATCGCCCATTCACCCAGGAGAGCCACACCGAGTCTCAAGACTTGTCTTCAGGGCGTCTGGCGTTAGGATGTTTGGCCAACATCAACGACGTATGCTTTTAGCCATGGCAGGAAACTGAAGAACCCGGAGGAAACCCATGCACAAGGGGAGAACATACAAATTCCACTCATACACTGATACACACACTCACTCCCACAACACTCACTCGACAGAATAGGGGAGAACATACAAATGCCACACAGGTGACAAAGTTGGGAATCGAACCCAGATAATTATTGTTGTGATGCACTAACCTCACCGGTGTGGAACATCTGATCTATTACACTTGTTTACCAAGGAAAGCCTCACAATATTTGTTAAGCGTGCTGCCAAGTTCTTGCAATAGGGGGCGATGTTGCTGTGTTTTCCAATTAAGTGATTTGCAGAGCAAGCTTGAGAATTCGGCAATCATGGACCGTGAAGCCAGCACATAATGGACTCTTATTCGAATGACGTCACAGGATCTATCGCGTTCACTCTGAAGCGCACGTGGAGTTTTATCAGGTTAATATTCCCACATATACACGCACATGATACACCCACCCGCAGCAATACCCAGGGCAGCCCGCCGGATTGTAACTGCGAACCTCTGCAGCGCTGGGCCGCGTCACAACCCCCGTCTGTGTGAAAGGGTTGGCCTTGCTGGGCCCAGTCGAATGCAGCAGCGCTCACCTGTCCACAGCAGCCTGCAGTCGTCGCTCGTCTGGGTCCAGCTCCAGCTCCCCACTGCAAAGCCACACAGCCAGAGCACGAGGCATAGTGGTGTGCCAGGTGGTTGAACACAGTGTCGGTGAGACAAGCTCGTCATGCAGTCCAGTAGTCGTCCACATGGGGGAAGGAATGAACGAGTGACATTCACGGGATCCATGACTTCACAACCTGGCTGAATGAATTGCAGCGGTGGCGATGTGCGACCGTGATGACCTCTTGACCCTGACCCAGGGTCCTTGGTCCCCTTACCCGAGTCGGGCCTGGACTTTGCACAGGAGGCGCGGCAAGGCCGGGCTGGAGTCTGGTAGCCCCGTGGTGAGCCCCACCAGGCGCGCCAGCCCGGCTGTCAGGGCCTCCGACCTCCCCGTCATCACCGGCGCGACCTCCACGCAGAGACACGGGGACTGCGGCTGTTATTGTTACATGCATCGCAAGAACCTTTTACAGCTGCAAAAACGGACCGGTTACCTGTTTTACGCACAAATAAATGTGTAGCAACACACGTCTAGTTTTCCACTGAGAAAATGAAGGCGAATGTACTAAGCGATGAATTGGGGCGCCGTGCCGTTTGTAGGTCAACGCGTGCCAACGATGATGGCATTCATTCCCAATGTTCCACTGGAAACGAATACTCCTGGTTCCTCACTTTCGAACCCGGTTTAGCGGCTATCGTTTGAGAACCATCGCACGCGGGTCACGTGCGGTCAGGGATCACACAAAGATGCCCCGTACAGCCTTAACAGATTACTAGGCAAACGAATGGGTGGGTGGCCAACACCACGCCCGACCACCTTTGTCTCCCCATTGGCGATGTCTACACATCGCGGCAGGTAGTCATTTGAAGCTAAGTCGACGTAGTGGAGGCTCATGACCGTTTCAGATAATCGTCAAAACTCGGGTCGCCGGGGTCAGAGCTCAGTGCGCTAACCATTGCTCCACCGCTCCGCACACACCGAGTCACAACAAGACAAACACACAGACAGAAGACAGACACACGCACCCAGACACACCACCCACACACGCACCTCGCTCTGATGAGCTCACATCGTCTCCTCGGCTTCGCAGGGCCGATCCGAGTGATCGATGAAATGATGGTGGTTGGTGGTGGTGCTGCGATGATGGTGGCGATTCTGTTATTGTTGATGCTGTTTTGATGGTGGTGGAGGTGGTGATGCTGCTGCTGCTGCGGCGTGAATGATTAGTGGTGGAGGTGGTGGCGGTGATGCCGTCGACGATGCTGGTGGCAGCGCTGCGACACCTGCTGGTGGCGGGGGGGGGTCTCTGTCCGGCTCCGGGCCCCTCCTCTCGCCCCGCCCCTCTCTGCACGCCGTCACGTGACGGGGTCAGGAGGAAGTGGCGTCACGGGGTCACGGATAACGCCTGGAGCAGTGCGGCTCCACGTTACCCTCCACTCCCCTTCGTTACCCTCCACTATCCCTCGTTACCCCTCCACAGTTCGCGTGCGTTACTCAGCGTTACCCCGCGTGATCGCACCCCGCCATCATCCCTCGTCGGAAAACGTTTCCGACGTCCCCCCGCGCTCGTTACCCCGCCCCCCCCAGGCACCGCCGCCTCCGGGCCTGGGCAGAGGGAGACGCCGCGAGTCGGGCCGCCTGAGGTTGGACTCCGCTTCTTTTCGTCGGGCTCGGTCCTCCCGCCACCACCGCCGCCACCATGGCCGAGTCTCAGCAGGTGAAAATGTTTACAACACGCCTCCGCTGCCGTCGTATTTATAGAGCGCCTTCACTCAAGTCGTGTAAGTGTGTGCGAGTCTGTGGGTCGCTTTGTGAGTCTGAGTGGATGTTCGTCTGTGTCTGTTCGTCTCTCTCCGAGCCCGTGGGCCGCTGTCGTTCACGGTGCGAGTCTGGTGGTTGCCACTATTCGCACAGACCAAACCCGAACAGTTTCTCAGACCAGGTCTATCAAACCTGGCATGCTCCACTACCACCAGACGTTGGCTGCCGTAAGTGACAGATTGTCCTCTCGCCCCCCCCCCCCCCCACGGCAGGTGAGCTCGTTGCCTCTGCCGCCGATGCACTACGCCAAGGAGTACACGGACGAGGCGGTGCGGCGCGGCGTTGCCCCGCGGCCCCCCCCGCCCCTCCGCGACCACTACCTCATGTTCGGAAACCCCTTCCACTGCGACGACGTGATCATCCGCCCGCTGGAGAGCCAGGGCATCGCCCGCCTCTACCCACCCGACGTGGACCACAAGCGCGAGCTCAAGAAACTCAACGTGTCCATCCTCGTCAACTTCCTGGACCTGCTGGACGTGCTGGTGCGCGGGCCGAGCAGCGTGCGGCGCGACGAGAAACTGGAGGACCTGAAGCTGCTCTTCGTGCACATGCACCACCTCGTCAACGAGTTCCGGCCGCATCAGGCGCGCGAGACGCTGCGGGTCCTGCTCGAGGTGCAGCGCCGCACGCGGCTCGACACGGCGCAACGATTCTCGCGGCAGCTCGACGCCGTGCACGACCTCCTCTCCGGCTGCCTCGCGGCGTTGGGCGGTGGTGGAGAGGGGACTGGCAGCGCTGGGGAGACGGCAGCAACGGCGGGGACGGGGGGAGGAGAGGCCACGTGTACGGCGAGCGTGAAGGTGGAGCCGAGCGAGGAACCAATGGAGGTGACGCCCCGCTCACCGAGCCACCCCGGGTCAGGCCCGCTGGGCCAGACAGGGCCCACGCCGAATGCGGGCAAAGAGGCAAATGGTGCCATGAGCGACAAGGATGCGCTCATGTGTCGCTTAGTGGATGAGCTCACTTGAGCGGGAGATCGTAGTTGCGTCTCGCGGTGTTTTTGTTCACGGTGTGAAAAGGGGACGGACTTAAATTAATCAGAAAAAGTAATGCCCATAGACTATAATAGGGACCATGCAAAAGCTATACCCATTGTTTTCCCCAGTTATACATTAGCCTTGAGCATTTCATTTCCATTGCAGCGTACACTTGTACCTCATTCATGAAGGACCCGATTTGAAGCTTTTGTGACTGCAGGAATCCATACTCTGGTTCTCTCGGTAAAGTCACGTAGGTAGAAAATACATTAAATCACGACGTTTCGGGCGCAACACAAGCGTCCGTCATCAGGTGGGAGAGCGTGGCCTGCTGGTGAGGCAGACTTTTAAAAGGTTTGAAATGGGTGTAGCCCAAGGGTCATAAAGAAGTGGCCGGGGCTAGTGATGTTAATGTGAGAAATTAGCATGTAACTGTAAGATAGGAGAGCGGCCTCCTCGACGAGGGAGTGCAACCCAACGGGTGCAATCCAAAGGGAATGTGGGTATGAGAGTGCAATCCAAAGGCATGAGAGTGCAATGCAAAGGACATGTGAGCATGATATCTGAGGGAGGCATAGAGAGACAGAGAGTCGGAAATAACAGCTGACATTAACATATTAACCAGGTAAAGTCTTAACTGTGATGTTTCTGTCCTACCTGCCTATGTCAGCTGTTATTTCCGACTCTGGGTCTCTCTCTATGCCTCAGATCTCTCATGCTCACATGTCCTTTGCATAGCACCCTCATGCCTTTGGATGGCACTCTCATGCTCACACGTCCTTTGGATTGCACTTCATACCCACATTCCCTTTGGATTGCACCCGTTGGGTTGCACTCCCTCGTCGAGGAGGCCGCTCTCCTATCTTACAGTTACATGCTAATTTCTCACATTAACATCACTTATTTGACCCTTGGGCTACACCCATTTCAAACCCTTTAAAACAGTCTGCCTCAGCGGCAGACCATGCTTTCCCACCTGTTGACGGACGCTTGTGTTGCACCCAAAACGTCATGATTTATTTTATACCTACGTGACTTTACCCAAAGAACCAAAGAGTATATATTCGAATCCTGTTGCGTGGGTTTCCACCCATTGAGAAACAGTGTCATTCGTGTTGGCCAAACTTCCCAATATAGCAGGACCCATCTCAAGAAGTATTCAGCCTCTGACTTTTCTGGGTAAATAAGTAATTATTAAAAGTCTGGCATTATGGGTTTGTCTTTGATTTGTCTGTCCCAGTGGAAAGCTTTGTATTTTTTAAAAGCTGTGCACACGTGTCTATTGACCTGTAGCCTATAGTTTTTGATAAGTTTGTGGTGGATGACTTTTGCAAAGCCAAGGTGACCGACTGTTTTCGACAAATGTAAAATAAAACTTTTTGGCAGTCATCTTTTATTCAGGCAGTTTTTTTTCCCACTTCAACATTATGTACAAAAATGCATAATGCCATTCTCACAACATAAGCACATCTTTAATAAAACATTGGGAAAGGAAAAGTATAAAAATATAAATATGAAATAGAAAGATTTAAGTGTTCAAAAAATACGAGGTTAGCTTAACAAACTGAACGAGTAGCCACATTGTAGCTGATTTAAAGCACCAGAGTTAATACTGCTTTATTTAAAACCAGTACTGCACCTAAATAGATAAGACGACATTCCAGGAGATGCCAAATGCAAGCAGCGGTTGCGCCTCTCCTGTGCACCCTCATGCATCCCCACATGCACGCACTGGCACAAGAGGCTTTGCAAGACCGAAGTGCTTTGTTCTTTTTGGCCTCACGCACGACTTATTTTCAGCCAGGTTTGAAATATATTTCCACACATGGTCCAACACATTCAGTACACCTTTCTCCATGGCTACTAGTCATGTGTATACCCTTATCCACCAATGACCAGACATTTTCAGCAGTGAGAAATGCAAGCCTTGGGCACACCACAACGACGGCTCAGAGCCTATGTCCACCACACCGCCCGCGTGTCCTCCCTGTCGCTCTCGAGCCTGGCGGGATGCCTGACCCAGTGTTTCCTGCGGTGTGATGAGTGGTGGAGGTAGCGCCGGCTCCCAGCCCCGACGTCGCCAGCAACTCCACAACTCTCGGCAAGATCTGCAGCCGGTCCTTGAGCTGCTCAGGGAATTGATCCTTCTGGGAGAACCTGTATTGCACACGAATTGCCAGAGCCACGTCAGCATCCACTCAGGGCCAATTTACCCCGGTGCTCACAAAAAAGGGGACCGCACACCAGGGCCCGTGGATGGTGGAAGGGTTCCCCACTCCCACCACCGCTGCACCCCCCATTCTTCACGTGACATTCTGCCCCAGGCCTCCAGAAACTTCAAGGTGGCCCTGTGTCCACTTGACCACCACCCTGTGGCAGTCTGCATGCAGAAAAATCCCAGCTGGGCAGGGGGAGGGCCACTGGAACGTTCAAGCACAGGGATGCTTGGAAGCAATTAATCAAATACCCATTGCTGAAGCACATTAATCAGAAGTGTTAGGTGAAAGCCTGAGAATGAGTGAACTACGTAGCTATCTGCCAGGTGGCTCTGGTAGAATGAGCGGCAAGCAATCGAAAGGCTGCGAGTTCAAATCCTGGTTTGGAGGGATTGACTTAGTCGATCATCCTTCCAGAGATAAAATGAGCTCCACTTTGTGATGAAGTCTACAGTGGATGACTTATGGACAGTCCCACCCACCACAGGAATGTAAAAAACATCACCACTGGCTCTGTAGGGCAGTACCAAGAGATGAGCAACCACCTCGATGTTCATTCAAGAAGGAAATCACTGTGACTTGGCCAACCATCATCAACCACCAATCTACTGCTCGATGAAGCCCTCCCCAAGCCAGTGCTACCCTCTCACAATTCTGTGCTCCATCCCATCGGTGCACGTTCTCTTGGGCGCATTCCATCCTTGGATGCCACTCAATGGCTATCCAGCTTCCCTTAAAGTGAAGACACCATCCCGTGCTCTGGTTGTGACAGGTTTAGTGCGTGTTGCAGGAGTTGTTGGGAACGCGGCTGACCTGCTGGTGACTCCCAGGGAGTCGGTGAATGCGATGGAAGCGGCGGTGGGATGCACCTGCATCCGGCAGCCCTCGTTAAAGTGCACCCACACTTCGCCTGATGCCAACTGACCACCGCAACAACACCGGAAAAGAAAGTGTCAGTACATGCTACGACATGTTATATAGCAAACAACCACAAATGTGCGTGATTTCACACTCCAATTCCCCACAAGCATGGCCTGTCGTTTCTCAGGGCAGTCTGGCTGATGATGAAGATCGAGACATCGTGGCCATGATTCCAACGCACCTCCTCGCTACCACCTCTCTACTCTACGCCAGATCCCACAGTGGCTGTGCTGTAAATACAGTGACTACTGCCCTCACAAAATCCCATTATCTTGTCTTAGGTCTCCCCTTGATTGCTGGACTACTCCAATGATGGTTTGTTTATAAACAGACCATTTTAGAGGGGGCAATTTGTAAATATATAGCCCTCCACAAAAAAACTTTCACAGGGGGCATATAACCATTGCGTTGAGAAGAACGGGTCTATGACATCCAACAGCTGTCAAAGGGAGGGAGGGGGGGCGTGGAAGCAACTGTCCATTTTTGCACCCGACCCCATCCATGAGCAAAGCTGATCATGGATATGCAACGCTGTGTGTCTACGCAGGGAGTGGAGTGTTCACCTGTGAGGCCCAGCCGACGAGCGGCACGAACACGGAGCGGACAACTTCCGCACGGCCACACGCTGACGAACCGCCCAGCGACACGGGACTCGAGGCCTCCGACATGGCCTTCCCGTCAAACAACAGCATCTGCAGAAACAACAAGCGAGACCGATAGTCGCGCTCAACTCTACTTGGTTACATATATATATATGTATGTCTGTTGAACTTCTTTCACACTGTACCGGAAGCCAATGCAGCTCAGCAAGCACGAGATGGATCCGACTATGTCCAGTGCTCGCCGAGCTGCATTGGCTTCTGGTTGCCGAAATAATACATTGTAAGGTTGCACTCATTACACACAACCTGCTTGCCACAATACCTTGCTGATCTCGTCAAGGAGCATAAACCATCACACAAACTACAGTACTGTGCGAAAGAAGTTCAACAAACATAAGTAGTCAATCATGCTCATTGGAAGTGTGCGGGAAGGACAACAAACTAAACACAAAATGCAGTTATAAAAAAATTAGTTTTCAATTTAGATTTAAAAGTGCATAGCTCCAGTGGCTTCCTAATATCGGAAGAGCGTTCCAGACAGCCGCAGAAGTGCATCTGAAAGCGTGAGATGCAATGAAATAATGGCGAGATGTCCTACAACAATGATAATACATGGAGCTATATGCAATACAGCCTGCATTGATGGAACTGCGCTTGATTTCAACAAAGCAGTCGGGTTGAATGATGTTCCAGAATTTACTAATTCACTCTCTCACTGGCGATCAGTCGCCTCCCTCATCACTTTTCGATTACTACTACCATGGATACAGTTCCTATGGGCTTAACATGTTTCCCCCACCATAATGAGGACTCTGCCTACCAGACTGACTGTTTTGTCTCATCCACACTCTTCAACTGCCATAATGCAGATCACAACAACACACTCACATCACCCACCCATTCACCCACACACTCACCCACCCACCACACTGCAGGTCAAAACATTTCTCTTTTTGCTCCTTCCCTCGCACTGCCCCACTTTGTAATTCTGTCCCTTCGTCTCATTTCTTAAGCTCTTATAATAACCTTGCTCAAATAAAGAAACGTGTTACACTCTTCTCTATTATAACTTTAATAATGCTGCTTGTTGCTGACCACTTGACAATTTGGGCCTTTGGCCCTGTACTCAGCTGTCTAGCATTTATACACGTCGGTGTTGTACAGGGTGTGGCAGAAGCAAGGAACCACACGCCGTGGGGCTCACGTACAGAGGGGGTGAGGGCCGGCGCTTGGCTGGGAGAGGGGGGCTGGACCATCCTTGTGACCCCTTCTTGGGTAGCAGGGGACGCTGACTCCGCTGGTAGTGGATTCACAATGTATAAGGGGCGCCTGGCAGGGGGGTTAATGGGTGAAAGAACAAAAGGGAATTATCCTGTGTTACATAGAGCAAACACACCAGAGTATAAACTTGATTTGAAGCTTTCGTGACTGCAGGAATTACTGATTGGGTCTTTCGGTAAAGTCACATGACTTTACCGAAAGAACCAAAGAGTAACACCAGAGTATATCGGCACATGTGTGAATCACATCAGTCATATATAATCTTACTCTTTGATCGAAATGTATAAGTGCCGCGACCACCTCCTGGATACCAGGCGAGGTATCAAAATAGGAGAACATGGAATAAACCCATGCAATAAACCATACAAACTCCACACAGAAATGCACCCGAGTCAGGAATAGACCCAGGCCCTTCTTGCTGTGAGGCACAAGTGTCACCATTGCACCACGCTGCTGCTGCTGCCCTTAGATGAGACAGTGCGAGGGCCCACCTGGAGACCGTGATTGGGAAGAGGCCGATGCTGGGGTGACACTTGTCTTCTTGTGCCGAGATCAGTGCCTCCAGTGCCACACACTGCCTGTACACCTGGCTCAGCCACACACATGAAATGTATTAAATAAAAACGTTATTTGGTGATAACCATTAGTCAGTGGTGCACAAGTAAAAATAACAAATCAGGAATGTGTAATAATAGCAAATGTGGCCTTAAAAAGAAAAACATATTAAATAGGTGACATTAAAATGTACCGTGATGATCCAAGCCACTGTTCAATCAAGTCGACAATTTGTAGACGGAGATTTTAGATTAGATTGGTCATATGCTATGTTGAACATCCAAGATAAATAGCAATGAATGAGAGCATTTGTCCAGTTGGGTTCCCTGCTTCCTGGAGCAAAATGCCACGTGTGGGGCCCTTTAATCATTATCAACAAAAATCAGGCCCATAGTGGGGCCCTCCTTTGTGTGAGGCCCGGGCAAATCACTCTTCCTCTGGGCAGGCCTGCATCCAGCATTCCACAGCCAAGCTATGCTATTGTAATGACAGGAGAGTCTACATGCGGTGTAAGTAGACTTGGCCACGGGAGGTAATGACAGGAGAGTCAGCCTACAGTGCAAATGCACTAGTGGCCACGGGAGGTAATGACAGGGGTGTCAGCTTTGAGCGCGAAGGGACTGGTGGCTACGGGAATGATCGAGAAGGGAGCGCGGTCAGGTGACGGAAGAGAACGGTAGAATCTGCTGGTGGAACGAGCATCCAGAGTCAGCGAGAAGGTTCGGGAAGGGGGGCGTGGCCTCGGTCCGTATATAAGGGAGATGCGTGGGAGATTCAGGTCTGTTGCAGTGGGGTCTCCGCCTGTGTCAAGTGAACGTGTCTTCAATAAAGTGCCATCTCCAGAGAAGTGTGTCAAGTCGTCTTTACACTATCAAACACAAACATCTGTGGGTGATGGTGGAGGTGCTCACTTGCTCTGCATGACACAAGTACGTCCTCACTCCCTCGGCCGCCCCCACTCCATCCATGGCCACAGAGCCATCGAGCACGCTGAGCCTGCCGGAGGGCTCAATCACACGCATGCTCGCTTCACCACCCCGGTGAACCTTGGCTCCTGACGAGAATCGAGAAAACGTTTGTAAGCTCACGTGAGCGGGTCTCATACAAAAGTGACACTACAACTGCTCCTGCGCAGCTCATTGTTTCTATACAGCAATCATACTTTTTGCAATAGCCAGTTGGCTCAGTGGTAGAGCGAGGGGCTCACAATCGTAAGGTTGCAAGTTCAAACCCTGATTGGGGGTTGACTCGGACTATAATCCCTTCAGGGTCCATCAAACTATTACTGATTTGCATGAAATTCGACACTGGTTGTCCAATGGAGAGACTCTCCCCTGTCATATGAATACATTTCCACCACTATCTCAAGGCTGTAAACCGGCAATGAACACCACCTCAATACTCATTTGAGCAGGAAATTATTGAACTATACTTTTAAGGAACTTGAGAAATCCCCACCCACAATTTCCCTGAGCCATTTCAATACAAAAAGTTATTTTGAACAAGGAAGAAAAATCATGCAAGTGCATAGATTTTATTTCACTTTCAAACATGCGTTTGTCCTGGGAAGTTTATAATTAGCGATAACTGTACTGTTTGCACTAGGCACGCATGAGGCAGTACGACTATAGAACGTAATGACACAACAGGGTACGGATAGTGGCTCTGCCAAGGGAAGCCATGGGTTAACCCATTGATCAATTTGTCCAGGTTTTATAAAGGATAAGTTTTTGTTAGCAACACAACTTTATAATGACAACAAAGTTTTGTTTATTTTGGATCATCACGAGAGTTTCTGTGCCCCTGCATTACAGAAACACATAACGCTTTAACCTCAGTTGGAAAGTGTAAAACAAAAACACCACCTCCTACCATCGTAGAAGCAAGCTTCGAAGTCCGGTTGAGGAGAATTTTCCATGAGCGTGCACTTGGCATGCTGGGTGTAGAGCGTCACCTTGGGCGTCTTGGAGCGCACCAGCTGCACAAACCTAGCAGCGTACTTGTACTTCTTCCAGTAGGTCTCTAGCGGCAGGACGGGACACAGCGCAAGCACAATTCGACATGGACATCAGTTACAACTGTACAGCCACGTGTGGCCAGGGCAGTGCCACTCACATTTCTCCTCAGATACTGGAGTTGCTGTGGTATAATGGTTAGGGCACTGGACTCACAATCTAAAAGTTACAGATTCAATGCCACACTGTGTGGTAGATTAAACAATGGTGCACATATTCTTGGTTCTTTCGGTAAAGTCACGTAGAAGGGATATAATAAAATAATAAAAATAAAACAATACAATTCTCACGACGTTTCGATTGCAACACAAGCAATCATCATCAGGTGTGAAAACCACAGCAAGAAAATGTTCTTGCTGTGGTTTATTATTTCCCTTCTACGTGACTTTACCGAAAGAACCAAGAATATGAATCCCTGCAGTCACGAAAGCTTTAAATAGAAATGGTGCACATTTTCCATATCCCTCTGCGTAGCTGGGTGGATTTGGTTGGGTGGTTTTCTGGCTGGGTGGCTGGGTATCTGGGCAAGTGGGCGAGTCAACGAGGTCGGCCG
Source organism: Lampetra planeri (assembly GCF_965212315.1). Taxonomy (NCBI): domain Eukaryota; kingdom Metazoa; phylum Chordata; class Hyperoartia; order Petromyzontiformes; family Petromyzontidae; genus Lampetra; species Lampetra planeri. The sequence goes on along the minus strand of NC_136121.1, from coordinate 14,797,322 downwards.
ATACTCGGACCCATGAGTGAGGTGTGTGTGTGTTGTCGTTTTACCTGGAAGTGTGTGATAGGAGTAGATAACGACCTCCTCTGGGGGTGATGAAGGCCGGTCGTCCAGGGGAAAGCCTCGACCTTCGTTGGGCTGATATAGGCGGATCTGAGGAAGCCATTTCTCCAAGTTATGTAAACACACTTACACCTCTCCCCAGAGTTTGTGATGATGTCTCTACTTGTGAATGGCTCATCTTGCCTCAGAACCTGGACTACTCTTACAGGACAAATCACCATTACCGTATTAGAGCAATTGACAAGTTGCAGGTAACCTGACATGCTTGCTATGGCTCGGGAGAATTCTTATATGGCCTTTACCAAACCTCTAAATAACGGTTGTCAGGTAAATGGACAATTATATGAAAGACAAATGACCATAACAATGACACCAAATAACGATTAAGCCTATAAGCATTACGCAGTCATCCAGCAATGGTTCAAACCTGACTGCTGATGAGACTGAATGTTGAAACCGGTCCCGAGCTTGCTTGTATTGAAGCAATAAAGCTGATAAGATGCCGATGTGATACGTAGGCATTACATATTTTATAACAATTAACAATTCCAGGAAATTCTTGATAACCCAGAAGCATTATTAACCTGTGGTTTATATTCAACTCAGTGTGCATGCGTTTGCTCTCCACACACACACCTGCTGCCCATCACTGGAGATACGCAGAACTTCCCGCACTCGCTCCCGCCCACTCCGCCCCTTCAGGAACTCCAGACACACCTCTCCATCTTCCAGCACGCTCACCTAACCGAAACACAATTCGTTACCAGATAAAATGAACTTGATGCAGCTGTATGCAATACATTTAACAACATGTAAAGCTGTGCTGCTTACAAACAGCAGGAAGGTACAACTCGCATCCATATGCCATGCAGGCATGTCTTGTGACCACTACATTGCATGTACAATTCTGTCAGCCTTGTCGAATCCACCAGCTCAGAAGAGCTAAACATGTGGCCATATTATTGTTTACATGGCATGCATGCAAGGCATATGGATGGGAGTTGTACCTTTCTTCCTACTGTTTCTGAGCACCTCCGATTAGAATGGTTGGCTACCTCGTGTGAAGTTCAAAATACATACAGTAAAACCTTGGATTGTGAGCATAATTCGTTCCAGAAACGTGTTTGTAATCCAAAGCACTCGTATATCAAAGCACTCGTATATCAGTTGTGATCACGTGACGTTCAGCAGACAAAGCGTATACGTACTACTCGTATTGCAAGACCTCGCTCGTTTATTAAATTAATATTTATTTTAAAATGTGCTCGTCTTGCAAAACACTCGCAGACCAAGTTACTCGCAATCCAAGGTTTTACTGTACATATATCCAACTTGGATTTTTTTATTGTCTCCCATCTGCAAGCATTATATTATTATGAGGAGGGGTTTTCTTATCACTCACAGAAAGGGTTTAGTTTTATGACTTGCATGCCATGTGACTACCACACTGTATGTATAATGCTCTCAGCTATGGCGAGACCACCAACTCACCACCGCGTTCTTCGTGAGCTGCCGAATTGGCCGCAGGCGGATGCTGTTGAGAAGCGACGTCACGTGGCTAATAACGTTACGCCCTGCACTGCCATCTTTCGGCATGACATCGTCCGAGGGCCAGTGCGCCTGCGTCTCCTGCGTGTCCGCACGTCTCTCAACCCCTTGTCCACACCGACCGTCTGCTTGCTTCTGAATGAGTCCCCTTGCCGGAGGGTAGTGACGGGGATCTGTGGCTCCATTGCAGTGCGGCTGGGAGGCCACACCACAACCACCTCTACTACCAGCAGTGCCACTCAATGGGGTAGCAGCGCAGCCCACGAACACAGACGAGCGATTCGTTCCTTGCAAAGCATCACCTCCATCACCGGTCCCACCGCCACTACCGCATGATGCCACTGTGAACGGCCTGCCGCTGTGGCTGGGCAGCGCAGGTGCCACTCCCTCCCGCCGTCCTTCCCTGCCATCCTCCCCGTGGTCCCGGGAGGCCGCTGTGGTTTGGCATCCCCCCCTGGGCCCATGGGCCTCCCCCGCCACGTCGCGGCCTTGGCAGCCACACTGTGAGCTGTGCTGCTCACACAGCGCCTTGTCTGCTATCCGGCCTGAAAAGCCACGTGAACGGTTAGTGGGTACCCACACAAAACTAACACTACAATGTGATTAATTAATCATCCAATACATTAATTAATAACTGATCTCTGCGTTAGAACATGTAATGATCTGCCCAAAATTGTCTAATGAGACCCACCACTATCCAACACTGCCAAACAAATAATATTTCCACCTAAACAAGATTTGAATGTGCCAATTACACTGTTCTACAATTTTTTAGACGTCGTCTGCTTCAGAGATGAAATGTGCTGTTTAACATGGATTTTGATGTGTTGAATTCAAATATGACAATTAAAACAACCGATTGGCTACTGTTCCCAAGATATTTTAGTTTTAACATTTTACGTCTATGTATATTGTGTAGATAGTAGAGTTTTACTCATAAATTGTAAACCTGGGTCTTTTCATGTGTTTATGGTTGCTTTACATGATAATGTCACTTGTCCTGTTCATGTAACACTTCAAAAATCAGCAAATGGGTTATATAAATAAAATTATTATGAAACAAAAGACAAAAAACTATTAAAAGTACATAGTTTAGTCCTTATTCAGTGTCTACTCGGCGCTTCTTGGCTTGTCTCTTGTATTCATTAAATGGAGCATCTCTTGTCACTGTCCAGCAATAGTCTGCAACCATTGATGGGCTACATTTGCCCTGATAGTTTTTCCATTGTTGCAATGTCCTGGTGAAATGGCTTGCCATGCTCGTCGCTCACTGCTCCACAGTTCGGTGGGAAAAAATCTAGATGAGAGTGCAAAAAAATGTCTTTAGTGATGTGTTGCAACCAAGGCTTTTGTATGCCTTGAGGTTTTCCACCAACTCCCTGTAGTTGTCTGCCTTGTTGTTTCCGAGAAAATTTGTTGCAACTGGAAGGCGTTCCATGCCGTCTTTTCCTTGCCACGCAGTGCACTGTCAAATGGATCCTCTCGACGGAGTTCACGAATCTGACTACCAACAAAGACACCTTTTATCTTAGCTTCACTTAACCTTGGAAATTTTCCAGAGGTACTGGAAAGTTGCTTGTGTTTTGTCCATGGCTTTGACAAAGTTCTTCATCAGACCCAGCTTGATGTGTAAGGGTGATAACAAAATCTTCCTTGCTTCAACAAGTGGTGGATGCTGAACACTTTTCCTCCCAGGCTCAAATGACTGTCCGAGTGGCCAATCTATCTTGATGTAGTTGGAATCTCTCGCACGACTATCCCATTCCCAGAAAAAAACAGCAGTACTTTGTGTATCCAGTCTGCAGACGAAGCAAGATAGCAACAACCTGCAAATCGCCACAAAGCTGCCATTGATGTTGGCCATAGTTTATGCACCTCAAAAGTTGTTTCATGTTGACATAGGTTTTCTTCATGTGGACTGCATGATCAACTGGAATTGATGGCAATACATTGCCATTATGCAGCAAAACAGCTTTAAGACTCATCTTCGATTAATCAATGAACAGTCTCCATTCATCTGGATCATGAACGATGTTGAGGGCTGCCTTCACACCATCGATGTTGTTGCAAGCTAAGAAGAATGGGACAAGATCCTTTTGACGATCACAGAACATGGAAACCCTAACATCACCTGCCAGGAGATTCCACTGCTGCAGTTTGGAGCCCAACAGCTCTGCCTTACTCTTGGGTAGTTCCAAATTCCTGACAAAGTCTTTAAGTTCACCTTGTGGTTCAGAGGAGGAGGTAGGGGAGAAAATCTGAGTCATGTGACCTTGATGGTTCAGGACCAGAAGTTTAATTATCTTCCTCATTTGACTCAAGTGAGAAAGATTCTGGTGCATCAGGAACCGGCAGTCCTTCTCCGTGGGGTACTAGGCACATAGGTGATGGAATGTTTGGATAATGCACAGTCCACTTTTTCTTCTTTGACACACCTTTCCCAAGTGGAGGCACCATACAGAAGTAGCAATTGCTGATATGATCTGTTGGCTCTCTCCAAATCATTGGCACTGCAAAAGGCATAGATTTACTTTTCCTGTTCAACCACTGTTGAAGATTTGTTGCACAAGTGTTGCAGCATATGTGCGGAGCCCACATCTTGTCTTGATCTCCAATTTGGCTAAACAGAAATGTGTCCCTTTGCGAAATCAAACACCGTCAAATATAAGAGCAAGACACTGTATGATTTCTAGAGCTGATATAGGAAAATTTGTTCAGCAGAGGGATGTAAGCCTAGTTATGATTGCATCATCCATGACTTCTAGGAATAACATGTTGCAATTCATATCATGTATGATGCAATACCAGGTTAAAATTGCATCATTCATTGTTTTGCTCAAAAAGCAAGTACAGTCCAAACCCAGCCATAGATGTATTCATAGATCCAGTCAAAGATGTATTTTAGTCATTTCTGGTTTAAATTGAGATCCCTTCCCTTTATAACTCACTTATCCTCCGCCATTCTCAAGTCAAGGGTCGTATATACTGACCCAGTAGCATATCTTGAAAACTAGAACCAATCAACAATTTTAAGCATCCTTTTCATTCTCAGTGACCCAGAGTAAGTAAAGTTGGACTACATTTATTTCGGAAGCATTTTGGCTGTAGACCAGTGTTATTATTGTGTTATCACGCTGGGAAGTTCAAGAACAATGCTTACATTGCTAAATTTGGTTTGTGAGAATTGTTCTTGAAATTACTGATGAGCTGAAACAGTAACAACTGGCGCATTCAATGCTTGTACACGTGACAAGTTTAATTGTTTGGCCATGTTGGGTCTTCTAATATAATTTAATAAAATCACTATGTGGCCAAACCCAAAAATCTACTGTGAATAAAGGCTGCAAAATCCCATATCAATGAATCAATTACCAATTAATGAAATAATTCAAGCAAGCCTGACTGCTGATGAGACCAAGAAGGTTCAAACTGGTTGAGTTTGCTTGTGCTGAAGATATGCCATTGGAGTTATACACTCCTAGAAGGCTGTGTGGCTGATGGAATGTGTAAAATATTATTTTATATTCTCCACAATGATGTAAATAATTATTCTATGGAATAGTTTTTTACTTTACACAACCAGAACGTGTCCCATCTCCTCAAATCCTGGAAGCCAAGCAAGGTTTGAGCCTGGAGAGTGCTTGGATGGGTAACCAACACACATGCAACAGGTGTTATAAGCTGCAGCAGAATAATAATGTCACCAGAGGGAAGTGCTGTAAAATCAATTGTTGTCCTGTACTAAGCTCCAATTTCTATTCTGAACACCTTCACCAACCCGCACTGATGAGTGCTCTGAAGTATGTTCAAAAAACCCCAACAACTTGCAGGGTTTGGGGAAGCCCTCATCCAGCTGTGGAGTGCCAAAAGGGGCTGTTGATGTACTTTTCATTTTTTGTAATTAAAGTTAAAGTAATTTCCTGCTCAAATGAGCATTCAGGTGGTGCTCATCCCATGCTTACAGCCCTTAGTCTATCAATAAAACAACCACGGTGGTCTTCCCCACAAAATGGTACTCATTGTATCAACTCTGGAGAGTCGATGGACCAAGTAACGCCCCAAACCAGGATATTAACACACAACAGTTCTGACTGAGCTGCTCGCTCTACTGTTCAAGCCTCCTGGCTGGATTAATAATATTTTTTAAGATTTCACAAGATGAAGAATGTGACTCTACGACTTCTGATGAGACTTAGAACATGTGAAGCCACAACTCACCTAGATCCAAGCAGGCGTTGTTGCTCCACAGGCGATCCCCATCCACTCTGTCTGACATGAGTGACTGGTGACATTCCCTGTCAAAGACATTGTACCAGCCGTGCATCCTTATAAACACTTAGTAAATATGCAGAAACACACACATTTAAGCACAAAAAGCTTCACTCATTGATCCCTGAACCCATGAGGACTGTCTACCAGACATTTTTTCATCTAATCCAAATTGTTCAACCACCACACTGCAGGTCATAACAACACACTCACTCGCGCACCGACCCACCTCACCACACTGCAGATCACAACACTTCTCTTTATCCTTCTTCCCTCGCACTGATTTACTTCCCTTCCCATTATTCTTCTGGTCATCTCTTTTCCCAAGCTCTTATTATAGCCTCGCTCAAATAAAAAAAGACGTTATCTCTCTAGCCATCACAACTTTGATAGTACTGTTAGCTGCTGGCAGCTTGACGTGTTTTCAAGCTAGCCTAACTGTAACAGCCACATGATACATGCGAGTTTGTGTGTTTACTGTACATGTGTTATCACGTGTCTGCTGTCAATATCTGCCCTGGACATCCTTGTAATAAGATGTTCCCCATCTCCAAGATTTTCCAGGTGAAACATTTTAAATTAATAAAAATAAAACGTTTGATTATGAATCTTGACTTAAAGCTTTCGTGACTGCAGGAATTCATAATCGTTTGGTCTTTCGGTAAGTCACTGGCCCGATTTCTCTCTGAGACCTTACAACCATTCACTGGTAAGACCACCTCAGCCATACTTAACTCAGCTCACTTGTTATCGTTAATTAAGGGCATTTCACTATCCAGGTGTCGCCTCGACGGACCTGGCTTTCACCTGAGGACGGCTGCTTGCGTTGTGGCCGAAACGTCGTGAGAATTATTTTATTGTGTTTTATTTTTATTATTTTATTACTTCCCTTCTACGTGACTTTACCGAAAGAATCAAGAAGATATCTCCAGGTGATTTGCTCGTTAGTTGCGATGTAGTATCTTTGTTTACCAAAGTTCCTGTGCCTGATACCATTGCAATCATTGAAGATTTGGTCCAACAAGGACTGAATGCTGATGTACCAGCCCTGGTGAGACACTGACTCACCAACACTTACTTTACCTGGAATGGAACATTCTACAAACAAGGTACCCCAATGGGTTCTCCCTTATCTCCAGTTGTAGCCAATGTTTTCATGGAAAAATTTGAGACAGATGCCATCCAGGCATCCACTCTACGTCCGTCCTTGTGGAAGAGGTACGTAGATGACACGTTAGTCATCTGGCCACATGGCCGACGAGCTCTGAACCAATTCCTCAACCACATCAATTCCATACACCCAGCCATCTAATTCACCATGGAGGTGGAAAAGGATGGCAAGTTACCATTCTTGGAAGTTTTAATCGAAAAGAGACCAGATGGCTCAATGGGACACTGTCTACAGGAAAGCCACCTATATGGATGCCTACCTAAAACCTGACTCCCACCACCATCCATCCCAGAAGAATTCCGTCATCAAAACTCTACACCAGAGCTCGTTGTATTTCCGATCATCACCACCTAGCCAGTGAACTGTAACACGTACACCAAGCCCTCAAGATGAATGGATATTCAGACTACACAATCCGTAAAGCTATCACCCCAACCATTGGGAAAGAACCATCTGAGGATTCAATCAAAACCATCACCTTGCCATACATAGCAGGGGTCACCAAAAAAATTCCCAAAATCATGAGCAAACACAAGATCCAGGTTCGATTTAACACAGTGCATAAAATTCGCGATCTGATCCCATTTGTTAAGGATGTGATCCCTGACATGCAATACCCCGGCGTCTACAAACTAAGCTGTGCCTGCGGCAGTAGTTACATTGGGGAAACGAAGCGACATGTCTCGGACCGTGTTCGTGAACACAAGGCAGATCTGAAAAACAGAAGGACCAATACCTCAGCCGTGGCTGATCATTGTTTTAATGCGGTGGGCTCACATGAAATTGATTTCTCCAAGACGAAGGTGCTCTGCAAACCCACTGGCTATCAACAAAGATTCGTTCATGAAGCCATCCAGATATAGAGACACAGACACAATTTCAACCGAGAAGATGGGTACAAACTGAGCAATCATTGGAAGGACATTATTAACCAGTTTAAGTCATAACTGGCGGTGATGTTTCCATCCTACCTTCCGATGTTAGCAGTTATTTTCGACTCTCTGATTTTACATTAACAGGTTCCCACGAACACAGCCGCCGTTTACATCGACATGCTAATCTCTTACATTGCCATGCTAATCTCTCTCACTTTAACATCACTAGACCCGCCCACTTCGTTTATGACCCTTGGGCTACACCCATTTCAAACTTTTAAAACAGCCTGCATCAGCAGCTTTCCCCCTCTTTTTTCTCCTGATGACGATTGCATGTGTTGCGATCGAAACGTCGTGATTTTTTATTCACTTTATTTTCATTTTTATTTGATTGTTCTATCTACGTGACTTTACCGAAAGACCCAAACAATAGGTGTGATTATGGTTTGAAACAATATCTGGCCGGGTAGAAAAGCAGTTGAGTGACTCGCCATGGTCAAAATGTGCAAGTTTTTAAAACAACACCGCAAATTACCTAATTGTAAAACACATAATAATCATTGCCTCCTACGGGAAAAACCTCGCAGGACCCTCCTGCAAAAGAGTCTTGAGCCTCAGCGAGGCTTTCCTGGCTGAAACAGCTTCATAGCTCATCAGATTCCTCAAGTCTAAATAAAGATTTATTCTAAAGTCCCCTCCGTACATTCATGCCGATGCCCGTGCTCAATGCATTTGCGTGTCTGAGGAAGTCCTCAGGGTACCTGGTGCAGAGGGCGGAGTGAGAAGAGGATGTGTTCCGCCCCACCAAACTCCCACACACGTTAGCGCGCTCGTCGTGCCGCGAGCCACTTGGCTGTTCAGTCTCCGCTCGGGGTGCGGTACCGGCGCGCGCCGAGCCCAGGCCATGTTGCACAAACTTCTGAGCGCAACGCTGGCTCTCTGTGCTGGCTGTGATGCCGGGCTCGCGGGCTCCAGTGTGGCTTGGGCACTGTGCATCTGTCTTTGCTCGGCGGTCATCGGTTCCCCTCCGCATATTCGTGCTGATGCCGCTGTTAGTGCTCCGTGCATTGGTATGTCCCGGTCGACTGCCGGTGCGAGTGCTGTGGTCGCCGTTACGGTCTCTCTCGCTCCGGCAAGACGTCTCCGAGCGACACGCGCTGCCCTCCACTCCACCCAACCCACTGGTGCAGGTACTGTGGAACGCGTCATCAAATCCAAAGCTGGTCGCAGACTTTGAGGCCTGGGTAGATGTTTCCCTGCTACCACTCACCAAACGTGCGCCGGACCGGGATCTCTCCACGGTTACTGCTGCAGTAGACATGGTGGTGTTGCCACTGTCCATCGAGACCTCCACTCCTTGGGACTAAACACAGCAAAACATTAATGTGATATTGTGGTAACACAAGACATTCTAAGATTCTTATTTATGGTTTTAAACAATATCCAGGCAGGTGGCTCAGCAGCTGACTAGACATGGTCCACATTTGCACAATTCCATAATTGGGAAACGCATAACAATCATCAAGCCCTCCTGCAAAATGCTAGCCGGACCCTCTGGAAAAAGTATTAAAACTCAGTGAGGCTTTCCTGGGTAAACAAGTATCATAATAAAATGTGTAAAATGATCTAATATTGAGCCTGAATCTCGGAAAAGGCAATAACAGGAGCAACGAGAGGCCTTCCTGAGTAAACAAGGAGTAAAGGTGAATAATAGTAACGTGTGACACAAGCACAAAAGCCTCTGTATGACACAGCAGTAGAGGAAATACTGCTCACCGGCATTGGATGCGAGCGGATCACTCCGCGTTCTGTGGTCATTCTACTACCGCCACCACGCAATGTCATGAAGGGGTGGTCAAGCACGCAGGCCAAACCAAGCCGGTCCACTGGGTTCTTCTGGAGCAGCTGGTGGATGAGGGAGCGCGCTGGCTTGGAGAGGTGCATCGGCTCGCTGTACTCTCCCAGTACCACGCGGTTTAGCGTTGTGCCAATCGCGTCCGTGTCAAACGGCGGCCGCCCCACCTGTCCAAACAAACAAAAACCCAACAATCCACATCACGTGGTTATTTTGACTTCCTTATAATAATTTTTACTTCTTGGATCTGGTCTTGATGCTCGATGTAGTTTCAAACAAAACCTACAATTTGGTACATTTGGTGTTGAGAATTTTTTTTCAAATTTACCAGTGAGCTGAAACAATAATTGGCACATGTCGGGTGGCGGAGCGTCTTAATGACATTCAGCTCGATCATTGTGGCCAAACCAGATGTATTAAATGTTAAGTTATCCATCTTTGAATTGTTTTGGGTTGTTAAACGATAGCCGGTAAACCAGTGACCATTTTAATAATAATCACCAGTTCTGAAAGTCAGAAATAGTTTACATTGGAACGCGAGTAATGAGGGCATCAATTGGCACTCGCAAAGTACAAACGGCACAGCAGCCAAAGTCATTGTGTGGTACATAATTTGCCTTTCTTTCTCAGTTAAAAGGTAAAGGTGCAGCACTGCAGTTGCTTGCTCACGTCACGGCTACCAGAAGGGCCTACAGAGAGCCCTAGAGATAATTTCAGTGCCCTTGCAATGGCTTAACCCATGTTATGGCACGATACAAGTTGTCACTATTAATTGGTCGCTTATCCCATGCTGACCAGACATCATCAAGGTGGGCATAGCCACACTTTACCCCACCACAAGTTGCCTGGCGATCAACTTAGGGTGGTGTAAACATGTATACTTCTCGGTGGAGATTGGGGAATTTAAGAAACTTGCATCCTGGTTGCAACTGCCTAGCCCCAAGACGGAATCAAACGGGCGACCTCTGGATGGCAAGTCCAGTGTGCCGACCATTATTCCACTGTGGCAGGTCCCTTATATTCCCGCTTAAAAACGTAAAAATGTTACGTTTACTGATAGATTGTGTGGAAAGATATTTACCAGTTTTATTCATGCAATTACAGGAATGCAAAAAAAATGGTTCTAACAACCAGATTTTTTACATATCTGTAGTTATACACTCACACATACCAGCATGGTGTACAGCATGCACCCGAGCGACCAGACATCTGACTCCAACCCGTGTGCCCCGCGGGTTGCAATCTCCGGGGAGATGTAATTGGGTGTGCCGCACATGGTGAAGTGCTTTTCCTCCGGGAGCCGTAGCTGAGCAGCAAGACCAAAGTCGGCAATCTTGATGTTCATGTCGGCCGTGAGTAGGAGGTTGGAAAGCGTGAGGTCCCGGTGGAGGATTCCGTGGGAGTGCAGGTACAGCATCCCGTGCACCGTCTGCTTCATGAAGTGGCGCACTAAGCAGATGGGATAACTCGATTAAGACAACTATTTATTGACAACTCAAGGCCTACTTTATTGAGGGCGATATTGGCACAAAGTAAAGATTGATTGAATTAAGTGTCCACAAACTTGCCAGTCAACCACTGATTCATATCGTTAAAAGTTCACACTACTGCAGAAGGACCTCCACTACAGTGAACTCGAGATAATTTGGTTTACGCTTTCATACTGACTAGACACATAGGAAGAGGCGAATGTACCCATATGTTAACCTACCAACCACGACCTGTCGATCAACTGTCAATCAGCACGTCTGGTAAAAGTGAAAAAATAAGACCAAATACCCCTATATCTCCCTCTCGTAGAGGCCCTTCCGCCAGCCGTGGCATGAGCGAGCAAGCAATTGCAGTCTAAGTCACGGTACAACCGTTTTGTCAATCAATTGCTGGATAACAGCATCTCCACGTCTAGAGGGGGGGGGCATGCTAGTTATTTGTCTGTACTTCACTAGGCTGGTCAGTATGCGGGTTGGTGAAGGCAGTGAGGTCAAGTTAGACCTGTGGATGAGCCTCACCTTGCTCTTCGGAGAAAGGCGTTCCTCCCTTGGCCTTGAGATAGCGTCCTACTTCCCCCTTGTGGCACATCTCCAGCACCAGGTACACATAGTTTTGGTCTTCAAAGCACGTGTACAACTGGACAAAGCGGCAACACACACAACGTCCTTGTTAAGGCCACATGAACAGTTACGAACTAAATAATCGATTTTAAAATGACATATGATGAATGTCCTCATGAAGAATTAACCCTGTAAAGTGCTTCCAAGCTTTGACACGGACGCATGAAGCATGCATGAGCTTGTATTATAGCAACTCTGTCCCTCCAATATTATTCTTTACCCAGGAAATCCTGAGTCTCAAGACTCTTTTTCAGGAGGGTCCTGCCAACATTTCCACAGGACAGGGTAATGCTGCTATGTTTCCCAAGCAAGTCATTTGCGAGTTTTTTTTTTCAAACCATGACCCCACAGCACACAATGGCCTACTCGTTTTTGAATGACGCTCACTTTGAATCCGAGTTAATACGTCTAGTTTGAGAGACTCGAACAGCGAACCTCTGCATCAAGCGGCGAACGAGCTACTGATGGGCCATGTCACCGGTACATCTTCTTGAGATGCAGTTATATTCAGATGATATGTATATCCACAATGTATTGTGAGAGGTGTGGGCACCTCAAGAACTGAAGGGTGCTTGAGCTGACAGTGGATCTCCACCTCATTCCGGACCCTCTTCAGCATGCCGGCCTTCTTCATCGCCTTTTTGTCAATCTGAGAACACAAAATAGCATAATCTGTCTTAGCTGGAAAACAGACTGCAACAGCAGGGAGCATGTCTGTGTGTCTTCGTGTCCCGATAGGACCATGTGTCTCAACATGTGGAAGTGGAGCTACTTTAACGACCCTGACGCATGTGACTGGTGAAACAAAGACCATCGAGCATCTATCGGCCTGTTGACTCGTAGAGGAGCCGTATAATGTGGAGGACCTCGCCAGGGCCAGAGAACGGGCCATAGCATATGCGAGATGAGATAAACACACAAGACGAAGACGACCGTGTGTGTGTGTGTATCTCCATGTATCTCTGGTGCCTCTGTATGTTTCCATGCGTCTCCGTGTCTCTGCGTCTTAGTGCATCCGTCTCCCTGTCTCACCATCTTGATGGCGACCTCGATGAGGGAGCCCACGGAGCGCGCCCGGTACACGCAGGCAAAGGCCCCCTTCCCCAGTAGCTGCAGGACCTGGTAATCCTGCAGACACAGGAACACACACACACAGAAATAAACAGATATACATACACGGCTACATACACACGAATATAATATACACATTGAAACATACACGAAGACATGCAGTTATTCATGCACAGATATAGACACTCTCACATGTCCATATACACTTACACACTCGGACACAGAAAAAAACACCGCAGATATACACACAGATCCACATATACATACTGAATTATTGTACACGGATAAAGACACACACACATATATACAAAACACGCACGTAAACACCAGCTATACCCACAGAGAAACATGCACATACAGTATACTGTATACGTTATTCCACTCCACATATATAGACACTCCGAGACATCCCAGAAGCACACACGGGTCCACATATCCACACAGATCGCGCGTAGCCCACGCGGAGCCCACGCACACAAATGGGGCAAAGTGATGTGAGCCAGCAGCGATGAAGGTGGCGACCACAGAGCGGCAACACAACAACTCCCTCTCGCCTCCTCACCACTCGTGCCCACTCATCGTCTCGTCCCGTTTCCCCGTCCTCTACCCTCTTCCCCCATCTCCCTCCTCGTCTACCCCACTCCCCTCAGAGCCCTCGTCACCTCGATTCTGTCTCCCATGGCTGGAGTCCCCATCCTCGTTATCGCCGGCGAAGAGCTCCGTGATGAGGTAGTTAATTATGAATTGGTGGGTTCACTGTTGAGTGGAGGGGTTCACTGTTGAGTGGAGGGGTTAATTGGTGACTGGTCGCGAGTGAGCGCCGCTTAACGAGTTGCGATGTTCGCGGCCGCCGCCGCCGCAACCCAACCCCGCCCGGCCATTTTGAATAAGGCGCCCGTTACAGGGTCAGGGGTCACGCGACATCTCAACATCTAAAATGTTTTACAAAACCGGCGATTAAAGTTCATTACGGCCACAACAAAAACCCGAGACCCTCGTTTCCCTCACATTTGCCACCATAATAATACTAATAATAAATCAAGGCCGGATTTGTTTAAAACCTTGGCGGATGTTGACGTCACCTCGCAGCGCGGATCCGCCCCGGAGCCCGGGCCGGGAACGGCGCCCCCAGCGGTCGCGAGGTCACCGCGCGAGGTCACCGCTCGAGGTCACCGCGCGAGGTCACCGCTCGAGGTCACCGCTCGAAGTCACGAGGTCACCACTCGAGGTCACCGCTCGAGGTCACCACTCGAGGTCACCACTCGAGGTCACCGCTCGAGGTCACCACTCGAGGTCACCACGCGAGGTCACCGCGCGAGGTCACCGCTGGAGGTCACGAGGTCACCGCGCGAGGTCACCGCTGGAGGTCACGAGGTCACCGCGCGAGGTCACCTCTGGAGGTCACCGCGCGAGGTTACCGCTCGAGGTCACCGCGCGAGGTCACCGCGCGCCTCGGCGCTGCCGAGACCACGAACAGCAGCGGCAGCAACACCGACACAGCGGACGATGTCCGCCTGCTTCAGAATTCTTGGGACCCCTGTGACCTTCACAGCCCAGCGCCTGGACGAATGGCCATGCACCGCTAGGGTTCGACTCACCGTTTTAGATTGAAAACTAATTTCTGTAGAACTGCTCTTTGTGTGTACAGGAGTTTGTTGTCCGTTCCCCGCACCTACGATGAGTGCGGTTCGCTACGTACGGTGCGAAAGAAGTTCCAACGTATGGTGCATACACAGACGGAGACGGGGTTATGGTCAACTCCACTGGCTTCACCGAGCGCGTTGAATAGTCAGTGATCAGTATCGTAAATAAATACATTTCTCCGTCACATTTATGTCCTTCCACATGAAAACAACTATTTTATCTTACACATCCCATCAGTCACACACGCCCACCTTCTGGCAGTGTGTCGCATCAGCAGCATTGCTTCAATGCAATCAACACTCTGGACCGGGTTTTACATTAGGTGTCTCATCATCAATATTGGTGGACTGCCATATGTTACAGCAAGGGCCCTGTCTGAGATATATGGGTCCTGGTTCGACGCGAGACCGATGCACAACACAGGATGTGCGTCGAGACCCAAACATCTCCAAGCCGGTCCACTGTTGCCCGTGGCTTCGCCAATGCTGCCGAGACGATGCACTCACAGAAGGCCGTGTAGCTGATGGCATGTGTAAAAATAATGTCATATTTTTCATATGGAGGGATATATTATACGTGGAGGAGGCAGATGGTATGCGTGTACACTGCGCAGTATTCTGCTACAACTGACAGAGACGATACAAACGAGTGGGCAGCAGGGCCCCACTGTGGCCCTGTTCAAGGCAAGCTCGTGATTGTTCTACTGATGGTGCAAGCGTGGAGGAGCCGTTGTGGCAACTTCAGAGATCACAACTGATTATTGTTTATTTCTATTTACAACGACACCGATTTTAACGCGAGTAAAGTATATTTAATAGTTTAGTGCCGAACTAGGGATCCATATCTAATAGAAGGGTTTTGCCTGTAAACATCTGACAGTTCACCAGCGAGACAGACTCTGCTAACGAAGGGCTGTCTGTCTGAGCCGCTCCAGTTTGCTTGTGCAGTGAGTTCTAGAGACGTCGGAGATATCCCTACACTTGCATTGAACCAATTTTGCTGACATGTAATCAATCCCAGAAGGACATACAACTGATGGGAAGTGTAAAACTAAAGTTGACGTGAAGCAACATACAGTATATGTCAATGAGATAACGCTTTTTTACGAAAATGATCACTGACTTCCAATGCACTACATGAAACCATTGGAGTGACCTTAACACTAACTCCGTCTGTGTGTCGCATCCTAACTCTGCCTGGTCAGTGGTCCACGCGCTGGGCTTCGAAAGGCAGTCGTCCCAAGGATCATCTCATAAGACTGAAAGCTTCTGGGGGTACATGGGCTTTCGCGTGGTGTACACAATGAGTACACACAGACGTGTACACATGCAGTACACATGCAGTACACAGGCAGTACACACGTGGTGTACACATGCAGTACACACGTCGTGTACACAGGCAGTACACACAGGACGTGTACACATGCAGTACACAGGCAGTGCACACGTGGTGTACACAGGCAGTACACACGTCATGTACACATGCAGTACACAGGCAGTGCACACAGGCGTGTACACATGCAGTACAAAGGCAGTACACACAGGACGGATTCACAGGCAGCCCAGGAAGCGTGCCAACGTTGAACCAACATTGGCATGTGGTTGGCCCAACGTTCCATGTTTACTAGGAGTGCATTACCAGCGCACGTGAAGTACATGCATCACGTATACACACGCAGTGCACAACGTGTACATATGCAGTACACGCAGGACGTGTGCGCGTGCGGTACACACATGATGTGCACATGCCCACATGCATTACACAGGAATTGAGTACAGAGACTATAAGGGACGTGTACACATGCAGTGCACGGCGTGTACACAAAGTACACACAGGTCGTGTACACATTACACATTGGCCGTGATCGTGCGATAGTAGTACACGATGCAGGTATCGGCTGCAAGGTCGCCAGTAGGTGGCAGTGCAGCAATGGATGTTTGAGTCTCTCTGTGAAAGGTTTTGTCACCCCTCACATCGGCAGTCGGCTCTCTCCGGGTTCTCTCGTCTCCTCCCACGAGAAGCCACCCTCACGTGGAGATTGGGATTTTTGGCCAAATATCCCAATGCAGGACCCTCTTCAAAATGAGTCCTGAGACTTAGTGAGGCATTAAGCATTATCATTGTTATGTTTGTACAATGAAACCACAGGGGCGTGATTATGATTACTGTATTTACCTGCGCTGTCAGATAGGAAGCAATTAAGTCGTTAGCTAAGCGTTAACAAGCCTGACGTACACGCAACCACTGGCTCGGTGAGCTACAGATGATAATTTTCACACTCAAATAGCAAGTAGCACACACCCAGCACGAGCCCTTCATGCACACGCAGTACACACGCCCTGTATGTACACACAGTACACACACAGCACACACGCCCTTCATGCACACGCAGTACACACCGTACACAAATTGCATGGAACCCCAGCACGCACGCAATACACAGAGTACAAAAATGCACATAGTACACACAATGCATACACATGATCCACACATTACACACACGCACAGAGTACACACACGCAGTACACACACACACGCAGTACACACATACAGGCAGTACACACACACAGTACACACACACACGCAGTACACACACATGCAGTACACACACACGCAGTACACACACACGCAGTACACACACACGCAGTACACACACACGCAGTACACACACACGCAGTACACACACACAACGCAGTCGAGCAGCAGCTCTCGGCGTGCGCGAGAGGAGGAGGAGGCGCCGTCGCCGCCGCCTCCGCCGCTCCTCCTCGTGTCGTCACGCGCCCCTCTCCCGTCTCTCTCGTCACGCGCCGCCGCCGCTCCCTGCCGCGCCTCCATCGCCGCGCATCGCCGCCGCCGCCGCCGCCCGCACAGACTCTGCCTTTCCCGCACCCCGCGGCGGCAGCGCCCCGCGTAGCCCCATCGCCCCGCAATCCAAGACCGCCCTGCTGCATCTGGGAGCGCCCAGGAATTCCCGGCATAATCGTCGCCCCGCGTCATTATCCTCATCATTCCGCATTTCGCCCGCGCACCCCCCGCAGCGCCCTGCAACCGCTACGTCTTCTTGCACCCCCCGGAGCGCCCTGCAAATCCCGGAGCGCCCTGCGTCGCCAGATCGCCCTGCGCTACCCCGTCTATCGCGTCCATGCAGACGTCACCCCGGCTGGCGGTGCGGGTCTCTCTGGGAGGCGTGCGCCCTGTACTCTCGAGCTGACGGAGCCCACCAGGAGGAACGAGGAGGAGGAACGAGGGGGAGACGGCCGCACCTTTGCAGGGAGCGGGGAGGCGGTGGCAATGGCGCTTCTGGATGGCCTAACCAGCTCCCAGCCGCAAACGAACGGCGGGGAGCCGCTCTACACCGAGGTGGTGGAGCTCAACGTGGGCGGACAGATCTACGTGACGCGGCGCAGCACCCTGACCAGCGTGGCCCACTCCGTGCTGTGGCGGAGCTTCTCAGCCGCGGGGGCCGCCACGGGAGCGGCCCCCGCGGGGCCGACAGCGGCGGCCGCGTCGGGGGCGACCGCGGATGTGGTGCGCGACGCGCGCGGCCGCTATTTCATCGACCGGGACGGGTTCCTCTTCCGATACGTGCTGGACTTCCTGCGCGACCAGCAGCTGGTGCTGCCCGACCACTTCCCCGAGCGGGCCCGCCTGCGCCGCGAGGCTGAGTTCTTCCAGCTGCCCGAGTTGGTGAAGGCCCTGACCCCTCGCCCGGCCAAGGCCAGCTCCCTGAACAGCGAAGGCAGCGAGGTGTCCGAGGCGCCCGGCCGTGAGAGCGCCAGCCCCGGCTACATCACCCTGGCCTGCAGGGGCCACTACAGCTTCCCGGGCAGGGACGGTGGAGGAGGAGGCGGTGGTGGAGGTGGAGGTGGTGGAGGTGTCGATGGGAGATTTCGCAGGGCGGCGCGCATCTCGGCGTGCGGCCGCAGCGCCCTGGTGCGCGCCGTGTTCGGGGACGCCCTCCTGGAGCGCAGCCGCGAGGTGGAGCGAGCCCCCGACGGGAGGTACTCGTCGCGGCTCACGCTGGCGCACGCGTCGCCGGAGCAGGCCTTCGACGCCCTGGCAGAGGCCGGCTTCTCGCTCGTGGCGTCGCACGGCAGCGGTGTGAGCGGCCAGCCGAGCGGCCACAACGAGGACAAGGTGTGGAGCAGCTACACCGAGTTCGTGTTCTTCCGTGAGTAGCGGCGATCCACCCGCAGCCCACTCATCCAAAGCACTCTCACCCACAGCGCGCTCACCCACAGTGTGCTCATCCACAGGACATTGCCAATATCGCGCTTATCCACATCGCGCTCACCCACAGCACTCGCATACAGCACACTTCCCTATCGCACTGATCTTGAGTAAACTCGTCCACAGCGCGGTCAGCCACATCCAAATCACCCGTAGCAAGCTCCCCCACAAAAACACAAAGATCTCCCCTACAGCCTTCAGCAGACTGTTGCGGCAAGTGCTGTTAGCGAGCACCTATGAAGGTCGCACGGCACACGAGGGGTGGGTGGCTAACACCACGCCCATCCGCCTTTGTCTCCCCAGTGCTGATGTTTACACACCGCGCAGAGTACTCGTTTAAGGCCGAGTCGACCTAGGGGATGCCCACAAAACGGTTCACATAATCATCACTCTTATTGGTCTTGAGCGGGAATCGACCACGGGTCTCTGGGTTCATAGCGCAGCTCGCCTAACCGCTCCGCCACTGCTCCGTGCGTCGAGCGCTGACCACTGGGCTCGTGACCCCTACCCCGTGACCCCGCGGGTAGGGGCGGAGGGCACAAGGAGATACAAATTGAGAGGAGTGCTAGTGATGGTCGGCATGGTGATGGTGGTGATGGTAATGACGCCTTTATTGGTGGGAGTGGTGTTTATTGCGATGGTGGCGATTTTGATGACTGTGATCATGACGGTGGTGCTGGCAGTGATGGTGGTCATGGCTGTCATAGTGATGGATGTATGGTGGTGATGGCTGTGATGGTGATGGCGGTGATCATGATGCTTGGTTGTAATGGAAGTGATGGTAGTGATTACAGTCATGGCAGTTATTGTAAGAATTGCGGTGATGGGAGTGATGGTGGTGATGGTGGTGATGGTTGTGATGGCTGTGATGGTGGTGATGGTGATAGCTGTGATGGTGATGGTTGTGATGGTGGTGATGGTGGTGATGGCTGTGATGGCTGTGATGGTGGTGATGGCGGTGATGGTGGTGATGGCTGTGATGGTGGTGATGGTGGTGATGGCTGTGATGGTGGTGATGGCTGTAATGGTGGTGATGGTGGTGATGGCTGTGATGGTGGTGATGGTGGTGATGGTGGTGATGGCTGTGATGGTGGTGATGGTGGTGATGGCTGTGATGGTGGTAATGGCTGTGATGGTGGTGATGGTGGTGATGGCTGTGATGGTGGTGATGGTGGTGATGGTGGTGATGGCTGTGATGGCTGTGATGGTGGTGATGGTGGTGATGGTGGTGATGGCTGTGATGGTGGTGGTGGTGGTGATGGCTGTGATGGCTGTGATGGTGGTGATGGTGGTGGTGATGGCGGTGAAGGCTGTGATGGTGGTGATGGCTGTGATGGTGGTGATGGTGGTGATGGTGGTGATGGCTGTGATGGTGGTGATGGTGATGGCTGTGATGGTGGTGATGGTGGTGATGGCGGTGATGGTGATGGTTGTGAAGTCTGTAATGATGGTGATGGTTGTGATGGTTGTGATGGTGGTGATGGCTGTGATGGTGATGGCTGTGATGGTGATGGTTGTGAAGGCTGTAATGGTGGTGATGGTGGTGATGGTGATGGTTGTGAAGGGGAGCGGTCGCGAGGCGCTTATTCTGGCTACCGTTGCGGAGTGGTGGATAAGGGGGAGAGAGGGATGCGGTGGGGGGGGGCAAGGGTAGGGGCGGATACAGGGTGGGGTTGATGGGGGGCGGGGGTTGGGGGCGTCGTGATTGGCAGGTGCTATGGGGGGCAAGCGGGGGATACGGAGTGGGGGGGGGGCTCGTGATTGGCAGGGGCCGTGTGAGGAGGAACAGCGGCCGCCGCTGATAATGGTAATTGAGGTGGTGCACTTAAGGCAATGAATAGTCAGCAATTATCTCGCAGCGCCAGCGGCGAGGACGGGAGCCGCCAATCGTGCCCAGATGGGCCAGGGGACGCACGGAGATGTCCTGGGACGCGCGGGGCCCCCCACGGAGATTACTTGGGACCCCCGGGAGCAACCGCCCCCTCCCACGCAGTCATAGCCCGCACAGTGACCTCCTCGGGTTCTTTGCAGGGTTGTCAGAATCCATTTACAGCTCCGAAAATCAGTTACATTTTAGTCACGCACTGATTGGGACGCACGAACGTACAAACGGCACCGCGTGTTACATCATTTGCCCTCGTTTCTCAGTTACAAGGTAAGGGCGCAGCCCGCAATTGCTCGCCCACATTACGACCAGCTGCCATGGATAAAGTGGGCGTACCCACACTTTATGTTTGTATGTTGAACTTCTTTCGCACCGTACGTAGCCAACCATGGTAATCGGAGGTGCGAGGGAAGGACAGCAAACTAAACACAACATGCGACTTGTTGATCGACTGTTTTATTGTGCTGGGTGGACAGAAGTGGGGGATATTTAAGAAACTCGTCCCACTACTTCCCCTGCCGTGCCAAGCGGTGGAATTGAAGTGGCACCCTCTGGCTGGAGAGCCCCGTGCGCTGCTGACCACTCCACCACCACCGTGGCTGCTGCACCTGCCTCCGTCCCGCAGTTACAGAGATGAGCACACTCAGTTTGTCAGAAGGAATGTATATACGGTATATGCGGCAAACCTTGAACGAGCCCTCATTGTAGCCACCCCAGTTTGTTGTGGGCACCGCTTTCCCACGGCAGAGCCCCGGGCCGCCACAACTCCCTCCCGGCGACAGCCACAACTCTCCCGCCCGGCACGGTGCAGACGTTAACGACAGCCTCCATTACGAACACTCACACCGCACGAATCACTCCAACTCGCAGGCGGTACGCCCACAGCCACTACGAGGTGCGAGCTCCAGCGTCCCTGTGCCGTGTCTATATCCCCGTGTCGCCATCCTCGCATCCCCCCCACTCTCTAGGGGGTTCGTCCTCGGCACCGGCCGCGAGGCCGCGGGACGCTCCGCTCGCCCCGCGGCGCCGCGTGGAGGTGGAGCGCGACGCGGACGGCGCTGAGGAGAAGGACTCGGACAGCGGCTCCACCGAGGAGGGCTCCACCTCCAGCTGTGACAGCCAGTCTGAGGGCCACGCGTCCCCGCTGCCCGCGCCGCCCCACGCGGCCAACCCGAGCCGCCCGGAGACCCTCACCCTGCAGCGGCCCGCGCGACGGGAGGGCGGCCGGGAGGGCAAGGGCCTGGGCGGAGGGGCCGGAGGACCAGGCTGCGGCGGTGCCGGCGGAGGAGGAGGAGGAGGAGGGGGAGGCAAGAAACGTCGGAACAGCGACCGCCCCGAGACCCTGACGGACGCGCTGGGCGTCGACGGCTCCGCCGGGATCGGGGCCAACGAGATGGATGCGCTGGCCGAGCAGCTGCACAAGTGCGTGGCTGACGTGCGCAGGCTGCGCATCCCCAAGCGCTTCTCCGTGAAGACGCGCGCCTGGCAGGCTGATCTGCTGCACAAACACGGGGTGTGATGGCGGTGGCAACCCCCACTAGCCTGCCAATCCTCATCCTGGACCCCCCCTTCAACACTCCCTTCTCCTCTCCACCGTCCCCCCAGACGTCCCCCCCGTCACCACTACCACCACCACCACCATGGTGAATAGCCTTGTCTGGTCTCACCCACCCCCTATAACACCCTCCCGGTACGAGATCCGTTGCGAGTCGAGGTCGGAAAAGAGGGAATGGTGCCACCCCTCACTGTGTTGCACCGTCATCTCTTTGTCACTCACCTCCTCATCCTCATCCACGGCATCTTAAGCACAAGGGCAACTCTGCCCCTCACCACCACCAACGCCTCTGTCTCACCACGACTGGAACAATAATTCAGGTGGACTCAGGCAGGCTCCACGCGTGCAGTTCATGGGATGTGTGCACCTTGTGCAGCCACCCAGACCCTCAGCGCACTGGGACACGTGGCTATAAAACGCGTGGAGCTGGAACAAGAGTGGAGCCGGGCTGCAAACCCCAGGGGGAGAGGAGACCACGGAGGCGCCATCTGATTCACCTGCCGGGTGCCCCCGCTTCCCTGCCATGAGCGTTACGCCCCCCCCCCACCTCCCGACCCCCGATGAGCAACACAGCCCACTCCAGCTGGGGGGTTAGCACTGCACAAAGAACCCTGAGGACACGACTCCTCCGCGTGAATTAAGCACACGAATAGCAGCACAATAGCTCGGGATGCCACCTTCTCCATTCAGCAAGCCAAGACCACGTCTGTGAGTCAGCCAAGGCCTTCCAGAACTGCGTAGTATCCTGAAATAAAGTTTAACCACCAGATTTCGGTACACATCAATTCCTGCCACTCGATCACAGGCGCCAGTTCCTGGACAGGTGGCAACTCTAAGCACAACCCAGCCGCTAGGCAGGGCATGATGACGACCTCGTAATGACGCCCTCTTTACTCTCGCCACGTGTACTCTGCGTGACATCGTGTCTCCCACACTTAGCATTCCCTCTGCTTACAGTGTGGACAATCACGATCCTCTCTACCTGCCCACCCTGCAGGAAACCTCTTGCAAACACCTTGGGATTCCCCTCTCCCTGAAAGGTGGACAATCCTGGCCGTCTTTACCTGCAGGGTGAACATCCCTGGTCCACTACTGAGCCATCATAAGACCTGGGTTTGCGCACACGCCCCAGCCAGTGCTGCAGGGTTCGTGAGCGTGTTTCCCCCTCGCATTTGTGGGGTTTCTCCGGGCACTCTGGCTTCTCACACACGTGAAATGATGTCCTCACGGACCAGGGGATCACACATCTCGAAGCCAGGAAAGCCCGGCAAGAAGCGGGAGTGGGGGGGGGGCTTCAATGGGACTCAGTAAGACCGTCCCAGATTCAGGGCATTCCTGCTGCTGCTGTTGTTACCAGACTGGGGTGGCACAGTGGGCAGTATCTGCCAGCCCATAACAGCTTGGTCTGTTTCCGTAACCTGCAAGCAGCGAGCCTTCCACACTTCACGTGATGGCGTCAAAGTTCACCTCGCCCGTCACAAGCACTGTGGTGACGTCACACGCACTGTGGTGACGTCACAAGCACTGTGGTAACGTCACAAGCACTGTGGTGACGTCACAAGCACTGTGGTGACGTCGCCACCACTTAATGGCGAGTGTCGGCTGTTAGACTGGGTTCGCACAACGTGGCTTAACTCATGACGCGGAGTGACGTGAGCATATTGAGCTTCAAGTACAGTATTGGACTTATATGGAAGCCCATAGATTTACATGGAGATCCACGGACTCGCATAGAGACCCACAGACTCAACATAGAGAACTATATAGACTTATATGGAGACCAATATACGACTTTAGGCCCAGTGACGTGGCTGTGGAGGGTGCAGTCGTGCAAATGGATCAGGGCCCACAAGCCGGGGGTGGGGGAGTATTGAACAGCCCAATCCCGACCATTTCACCCGCCCCCCCCCAACACTCTGCATAGCTGTCACACTGAGTTCGAGAATGCATCAAGCAGAGTTCACTCGGCAGTTGTGCTCGTACTTGTTTACCCAGGAGAGCCTCGCTAAGTCTCATGACTCTTTTTCAAGGGTGTCTTGCCATGTTTTCGCAGTAGGGGGAGATGGTCGCTGCTGTGTGTGATCCCGACTGAGTAGGGAATCCCGTGTGAACCCAGCACTGGACTCGCCACTGCGAGGGCTTAATTGACGCACAGTGTCCCGCACATACTCGCACCACACACGTCACAAACAGCCCACTAAACAAACAACGTGCCTCACTCACACCTCAATCACAACTCAAACCACCACACATCTCGCATCTCACTCATCACCACACAGCTAAAACCACCACACATCTCACCCAGACCACCACACACCTCACTCACAATTCACACCCGACGTTCTGGCCTCACTGCTCCCAGTCACCTCCCCAAACTCTGCGTGTGACAAGAGAAAGGGGAACGTGGGTGAATAGAGCCAGACTCCTCACGTATTCCTCACCTCCCTCTTTACAGCACACCACTCCTTACCACTTCTCCTCACTCACTCCAACAAGAACAGCTGCCATTCGACACTGAGTGGTGGTGATGTCATCATAGCGCTTGTGCCAAGCTAGGTGCACTTTGAGGCCACGTGAAGTGTTGAAGACTCGCTGACAGGAGGTCACGGGACAATTTCAGGTGCCATGGATTGACTGACTTAGGCGACTAACAGATGCACCATCTGTGCTCCCTACTGAACCACCTCGCTGCGTTTTAGCCACCTGGCATTCCACTCTTTAAGAACGTCGCTCCTCTGCCCACCGCTGTTGTTGGAAGGCAACTGCCTCCAACTACCCAGTCGTGTCGTTCACGAGCCTCCTCCATTGAGGCTTTGGCACATCCGATCAGCTCCAAATCCTCCTGTCCCGCATCAGGCTACTTCTTCTCTAGCCCATCCCGTGCCCGTTTAGCCCCCTCTATCCGGCCAAACAGAAACTGCTTGGGCATGCAGTAGCTGGGCATGTGGGCTATATGACCCAACCAAGGCAGCCTCACATGCCATAAAAGCTCAACGATTGAACTTTGTCTAGATCTTTCAAGGATCTGTGAGGTCCTCACACAATCCTGTCTGGTTAAACCCAGCATGGATCATAGGCACGCCAGCCTGAATGCTTCATGCTGGTGTAGATGTTTCTTCAGAGGGGGTCAAGGTTTTGTAAGCATAGAAAATAATACCTTAAGCTTCGTATGGAGCGACAGGTCTGGAAGCTTCCACACAACGTTACAGAGCCGATGAAAATATTATGTTCGACTGATTTGGAGTGAGACCTTTGCTACCAATACAAAACTCGTCATAAGCACACTGCCCAGGTATGGGAACTCATTCACTCTCTCTACAACTGCGCCATCGTTCATGGGGAGTTGAAGGGGTGGAGTGTTTGATGACACAAAATACCGAGGCAGGTGCTTTGTTATTATGAGCCTGATGGTAAGGCCGCACCTCTTTTTGTCATGTTACAGGTTCAGCAGTAGTTCTGCAACGACATTGGGGCTTCGCAAGGCTTTGCTCAGAGTGCCTGGCAAGGCAATGTTGAATAATCCTTGACAAGACCTTTCTACACACACTGAGGGAGATGTCCCAGTAGTTGTTACAATCAATGCGGGGACGAGCAGGTCATCCTTCAATCTCGCAGAACCCGTCATATGGTCCAGACAGTTATAACAATATCATATAGGGCAGCCTGCACACAATTTCCACCCTCCCTCAACAGTTCGCTTGGGAGATCATCTTTGGGTCTTTTCCTGGTCTCAGACTCTGCATCACTCTTTGTACTTCCTCAACAGATGGCACATCAGGCAGCCACTCACAGGGAGTGGCTACTTCCACTTTATGAGGTATGGCAGCCCCAGCAGGGTCATCCTCACCTTGCCCGATCATAATGTCGGGTTGAAGGATTTTTCCTCCCCAAAAACCTCAGAAATGCTCAGCAAATCTGCAAACTGGGGGTCGGAGATCGTATCACCATTCTATCCCTTAAGGATGATAATAATAGGTGTGGTGCTGCAAGTTACTTTATTGATGGATTTAAAAAAGTGAATTCTGATCACGAGCTACTGAGGCATTTTCAATTTCCTCAGCAACCTGCAACCATCACTTGTAGTGATGCACAGCTCCAAGTGAAGGTTGTGCTAAGCCACATCATTTTCTGACATGGGTTACAGATGGGGGGAGTGGGCCTATCACTATCAACTAGCCAGAACACCTCCTCTGTCAGCCAGGTACCCAGTGCAGCCATATCAGCTGCATGAGCCACAGTCCTGAACATCACCCATTTCACCTTGGCATCAGGATGGGGGTCAACCTGAGCTGCAAGTAATTATACAATTCTTACAGTTTTCATCAGCAGTGAGTCAAGACCAGGCGATTGTGGGTTTAAATGGGGCACTAGGTGGACGCCCACCACCACAGTAGATGAATGACAGGCGCATCTTACACATGCCAAGCCGATAGTCAATGGGCAGATCAGCTCAACGGTAGGTCCAGGTGTCGTCAAGGACATGGGCCCACATCCGCTGTTCCATCACTACATAGTCCAGCAGATGTTCGTCTTTGGATCTGGAGTGAGTCTATAATGTGTGGAAATACCGATTCTGGAACAGTATGTTGGTGATTACAAGTCCATGGGCTGCACAAAAGTCTAACAGCCTCTTACTGTTGTTATTGAACTGATCTGGTCAATGCCTTCCAATCACTCCAGCTCAGGTGCCTGCATCATAACACATTTGGGTATTAAAGTCACCAAACAGAATGCCTCTATGCCGAGGGGCCACGAAAGCCAGCACCTGGGACAGGAGGTCAGAAGGCAAATGACTCAGTAGCGTTGCCTGTATCCCTGCACTCATCTCCAGTGGGAGTGGAAGCCACCTACCAGCATTCCTCACTTCCCGTCTAAGGGGAGGCTAGCTCACAGTAGCCTGGGAGTCCGCTTTCTACACCTCACTGCTACACTTCCACACCCACTTCATTATTTTGTTCAAAAGAAAAGCTACCCCCCCCCCCCCCCTGTTTGCCAGTTTCCTGCTCCGAGTGGAGGACTGTCTATCCCACATCGTGACTGGAGCCAGATCCAACCCACTGGACTATGTTTCAGTGATCCAGGCGGTACCAATCCAGCTCCTGATAGAGTGGTAGCCTCTCCGTGGTGAGCGTTCGAACATTCCAAGTGGCCACCCGCAGTGGCTAACGGTCACCACTCCTCAACAATCCTCACTCAACACTCTTTCACCACTCCTCACCCACTCCGGTGTCCTAATGCACGCGGGTGTGTACGTGTGTGTACACACCTGTGAGTACGTGTGCACGTGTTTGGGGAGCGGTGGTGCAGTGCTATGAACACGGCATCCAAAGTTCGATTTTCACACACGCCCAAAATTAGTGGCAGCGAATATGTGAACCAGTCTTAACCTCCCCTAGGTCAACTCAGCCTTAAATGAGTACCCGGAGTGACGTGTATACATTACCAATGGGGCGACAAAGGCGGCCATGCGTGGCTCTGGTCACCCACTGCCTCGCGTGCCGTGCCGGCTATTTTTAGGTGCTCGCTAACAGCACTTGCCCCAGCCGCCTGTTATAGATTATAGGGGGACCTTTGTCTTTTTTGTGGGCGTGTACACGTGTGTGTGTGTACACGTGTGTGTGTTGATCACCGTCCACGGATCCCTTGTGAATGAGTGAAGCACTTTAACGCGCATTCCACGCGGCCCGGACCTGGCCCGCGACTCTTGAGTTTGGGACAAATAAAGTGGCTCCGTGTCTGTGAGGCGCGGTCTGGGCTCGCGGTCATGGTGAGGGTGTGAGTTCGATTTTTGTAAAAACAGCTGCTGGGCACAACGGCCAAAAACGTCAAGCGGCCAGCAACAAGCAGCACTATCAAAACTGTGATTGGCAAGAGTGTAACGCGTTTACCTTGAATTGAGCAGGGTTATCTGTGAGAGCTTCGGGGGAAGAGACGATGGGAGAGTGAATTCCGGAGTGGAGCGGTAGTAGGAAGGAACAAGCACAAAGAGTCGCGAGGTGCCCCTGCAGTGTGGCGAGTGGGGGGCGAGTGTTGTGACCTGGAGTGTGGTGTTGGTTGAACGCAGCGCGATGGATGAGAGGACACGGCGTCTGGTTGACCGAGTCCCCAACATGGCTGGAGGAATCAACGCGTGTAGTTCACCGCGACAGTAATCGTGGTAGTAGCAGTCGAGACAGATTGACAAGGAGGCGACCGACTGCCAGTGAGCAGGCGAGTGGCCGGAGTGATGGATCATCAACTTCATCATTGGTGCCAGTTGTGATCGTCGTGTGCCTGCTGGCGTCTGGGTGCGAGTGTGCAGATCGTGATGGTGTTCTCTCGACGGCTATACGAGCCCCGCTTTGTATCCACCGCTCATCATGTGTACCACGTGGTGTAATATCCGAGTTTTTACTAAAGGCCACACACCCCAGACCGTGTTGGTTCGTGTTCATTTGTGGCCACGTTTTTGGTGAACTCGCATCAACTCTCACCGGCAGATCGCCGGGGAGGTGGATTTCCGCTCTTTGCTAAGAGGTGAATATGGCTCAAAGCTTTTCCCAATTCCACATTGCCATGGCGAGGTGCACGATTAATGCGATTAGGACTGATAATTAAATGTAATGTAAAACTACTGTAGCTACTGGTCTCAGATGAATGATCTAGAACTCACCGATTCAGAGACTCTATTAAGGAGGACGAGTTTGTAAGGAGGCACAGGTTCGTGACAAAGCCAGTCCCATGAGTTTTGGATAAAATAACTGCGTTTATTCGTCATGTTTAAAAGAACACTTCATTACACATCCCCCGCAACGAAGACAACTCGCGCAACGCTGAGAAGTCGCTATCCAAACACAAGGTGCGCAGCGGCAGCGCTACGCACTTCACAGCGACACGCGGCGTCTGTGCTCCTCACAGCCGCCTCCACACATCACCGGGATTCCTGTGTGCACGCGTGTGTGTACATATGTGTGTGTGTGCACGCGTGTGTGTACATATCTGTGTGTGTGCACGCGTGTGTGCATATCTGTGTGTGTGCACGCGTGTGTGTACATGTGTGTGTGTGTACATATGTGTGTGTGTGCACGCGTGTGTGTACATGTGTGTGTGTGCACGCGTGTGTGTACATATCTGTGTGTGTGCACGCGTGTGTACATATCTGTGTGTGTACATATGTGTGTGTGTGCACGCGTGTGTGTACATGTGTGTGTGTGCACGCGTGTGTGTACATGTGTGTGTGTGTGCACGCGTGTGTGTACATATCTGTGTGTGTGCACGCGTGTGTGTACATATGTGTGTGTGTGCACGCGTGTGTGCACGCGTGTGTGTACATATCTGTGTGTGTGCACGCGTGTGTGTACATATCTGTGTGTGTGCACGCGTGTGTACATATCTGTGTGTGTACATATGTGTGTGTGTGCACGCGTGTGTGTACATGTGTGTGTGCACGCGTGTGTGTACATGTGTGTGTGTGTGCACGCGTGTGTGTACATATCTGTGTGTGTGCACGCGTGTGTGTACATATGTGTGTGTGTGCACGCGTGTGCACGCGTGTGTGTACATATCTGTGTGTGTGCACGCGTGTGTGTACACATGTGTGTGTGTGCACGCGTGTGTGCACGCGCGTGTGTACATATCTGTGTGTGTGCACGTGTGTGTGTACATATCTGTGTGTGTGCACGCGTGTGTGTACATATGTGTGTGTGTGCACGCGTGTGTGCACGCGTGTGTGTACATATCTGTGTGTGTGCACGCGTGTGTGTACATATCTGTGTGTGTGCGCGCACGTCTTTGTCTGCCCCATTCTGATGTTTACACAACCCCTGGTACTCCTTTGAGGCCGAGTAGGATTTGTTCAGATAATTGTCACCGATGTTGGCTGTGAGGGGGATTAAAACTCCGGTGGCCGTGTGCGTAGCGCAGTATGCTAACCACTTGTGTGGGTGGTGTGTGTATATGTGTGCTCATGTATGTGATGGGAACAATGGTGTAGTGGTTACCGCACTCCGCTATGAACTCAGCCACCCGAGTACAACTCCTGCTCACTGTCGATGACAGCGAATATCTGAAAAGGGCCTGGGCCTCCCCTAGGTCGACTCATCCTTAAACGAGTACCTGGTGCACGGTGTGGAAACATCAGCACTGGGGAGACAAAGGCGGCCAGGAGTGGCGCTGACCACACCAGCCCCCCGAGGTGATGTCCAGAGGTGGACATCACGAATGGTGGCGACGCTGAAATGATGACGACGATCAAACGGATATAGACGAGACTGCGGTAGCTTGGTGTGAACCTCCCTGGGGCTCCTGCGGCATGGAGGCTGATGACAAGTCCGTGTCCCTGCTGATTTGATAAGCGCATCTCGCACACGGAACTGTGTGGCTGCAGCGTCCACTGAAATATCCTGCAAGCTCCACGTGGCTCCATGCAGCAGCACCACCTGGTTCCACCTGGCACCACGCGGCTCCACCTGGCTCCACCTGGCACCACGTGGCTCCACGTGGCACCACACGGCTGCACCTGGCACCACGTCGCACCACGCGGCTCCACGTGGCACCACGCGGCTCCACACGGCTGCACCTGGCACCACGTCATACCACGCGGCTCCACCTGGCACCACGTCATACCACGCGGCTCCACCTGGCACCACGTGGCATCACGTGGCTCTACGCGGCACGACACGGCTGCACTTGGCACCACGTCGCACCACGCGGCACCACGTGGCACCACGCGGCTCCACGTGGCATCACGCGGCACCACGCAGCTCCACCTGGCACCACGTCACACCACGCGGCTCCACCTGGCTCCACGTGCCCCGCACAGTGGTGTCAAGGTGCAGGGCAGCCGTAGCGCTCCTCCAGCAAGCCGTCCATGATGCGTACACTCTGCACACGTGCACAACGACGAGAGCACCTTAAGAGGGGCGGCACTGTGCTCAAAAGGGTGAGTTAGCTAGTGCAGTGGCCAGCCACCTTTGTCTCCCAGTGCTGGTGTTCATTACACACCACACCAAGAACTCAGGACCGGTTCAGATATTCGTGACCGGTGTTGGAATCGAACTCGGGTCGCCAGGTTCATAGCGCAGTGTGCCAACCTCTGCGCCACTGCTTTCAAGGCTATCGCACAGCCAGGCACATGCACAACAACCGGCATTCGCCATGAGAAGTGATGGCGGACATCACCGTAGTGCTTGTGCCAGGCTAGGTACGCTTTGAGGCCATCACGTTAAGTGTGAAAGGCTCGCTAGAGGCAGGTCACAGGTCAGACCCAGGTGCTGTGGGTCGCCTGTGATGACGCACAGAGGCACACACCGACTCGCACGCTCGCACATGGAATACGGCACAATACGTTGCAGATCTCTGCTTCGACGCAGCCGACACGACGCCCAGGACAAGGCCGCGCCAGGCGCAATTCACGCATCGCACCCCGACGAGCAAGCCGTGTCGCGACCCATGGCGCCGTACACGCCGACCCGTTACTTCTGGGACGCGGTTGCTTTTCTGTGGGCGCCCGCTCGTCTGCTCGCTCTCTCTTTCTCACGGGGTGGGCCCGACGGCCTGGCCATCGCTTCCACTCCCAAGCCCACGGTGGCCGCCGCACACGCGCAGCGGCACCGCCCACACGGGAAACGCAACTCTCGAGGGGGCCTCAAGGGACCCCCTTTCCCCCAGCCAGTGGCGCCCCCTCCCGTGGGACAGAGGCCTCTTATGGTGACAGAAAAACTGCAACTACAAGCGCGATGCCAATTTGTGATCGACGGTAAATTGGCGCCGAAGGTCTCTCCGTGTCCGTCCAGCACTCGCCAGCCCAATTAGTGCCGTTCTCCTGCACGCTCAGCCGCAGCCTCAGCCACCTGTATGCTCGCCCACAGCCTCATGAAGCCGAGTGGAAATAATTTGTGGTCGTTTCTGAGCCACAGGTTTCCCCGCCGTGCCATTGCGCGACCGTGATCGGCTACCGCTGCCGGGCACGTGTGTCAATGTGGGCGGTGACAGTCGCGGTAACAATTGTGGTGGCGATGGCAGTGACTGTGATGATGGTGGTGATAGTGACGGTGGCAGTAGCGACGGTGGTGGTGGCAGTGGTGGTGGTGTTGGGTCCACGGGGAACGAAGCAAACACCACCACGACGAGCGGACCCCGTATCGGTAGCGGAGACCCGGGGGAGTCGAGGGAAGAGTCGCTTCAATTGGTGCTCACGGAAATTCGCGTAGAGAATTCACAGAGGGCGTGGGTATGCGCACATGCGTACGTGAGTGTAGGTGCTGTACACATGCTTGTGAGTGTGCGCGTGCAGACAAAGCAAAAACAATGGCTACATCGCTCTTCACAGGCCACACGAGACGAGCTCACACCACGCTCGTCTCGACCGTCGGCTGCCTCCCTGCAACCACGTGGCCACGCTCAAGCGCGCTAATGGCGAGCATCTGTCAGCTGTTTAAACGCCCCCCACCCCCGAGCCCGACCCCCACGCCCACCCACCTGCCGCCATTTCAAGTGGCGCCCCCACGCAGCGCGCTGATGAAGCCGTGCGGCCCCCGTGGGGCAGAACAATACACGAGCAGGCGACGCGCCTCCTCCTCCTTCCCACAGCCGCCCCTTCACAAGAACAATACCCTACCCCATCGCATCAGCCACACGGCCTTCCTTCTGGGAGTGCCTCTTGTCAGCAGCATTGGTTCAACACAAGCAAAAGGTTCAATCATCAGCATATCATCAGCAGCGAGGGTTGCTTGAACCATTGCTGGTGAACGGCAAGATGTTTATGGGAATCTGCTAGACGTGGGTCCTAGTTCGATGCACAACTCTGTAATTCGCTACTCGTGCTGGATCGCGAGAAGCACCACGGCCGTACGTGTCAACGCACCAGCGCGCGGCTCCGCCGTACATGGCCACGGTGGGGGCAGGCCGGGGGTGGGGCACATCGGTGCTGCCCCCCCACTCTGCTTGTGCCATGGCCGGGTAACGGCGCTCGCTCGTCCATTAACGCCCCCCCCCCCTCACCCTCCAACACTCATTGTTTCACACTGGGGGCCAGGGCAGGGCTCTGGGGAGGCCGCACACCGGCGCCTGCGTCTCTGGATGCCGCCCTGGCTCCGGCTTGCCGCGCCGCCACTCACTCGTTGCGTGTGTCCGTGCATGTTTGCGTGTCCGTGTGTGCATGTCGATGTGTCTGCATGTGCGCGTGTGCATATGGTCATGCGTGTGTGTCCTTGTGTATGTCCGTGCGTTTATGCGTGTGTCTGTCTGTGTATCTATCCACGTGTGTGTGCATGCCCATGCCACCAATTTGAACGGCCTGCCGGCGGCTTTCATAGGCGCTCGCTAACGAGATTTGTCCCAAGAGCCTGTCTGGGTTACACGAGGCACCTTTGTCTTTGTCCTTCCACAGCCGACCCCATTCATCTAAAAACAATGGGCAGTGTCGCCGGAGCGCACGTTCCACGTTAGCGTCCCACCCCCGCTTCCCCGCCTCCCCCTCTCTCTCTGCAGCGAGGATGACAGCGAAGGCGATTTAACGCGGTAGAGCCGAACAGAGCACCATGCATAAGTGGTGATAACCGCGAGTCAGTGTGCGGTGCTGCCACCACCACGACCACCACCGCCACCAACAACAACCGCTATTCACCTCTACATGGTGGGGACGTCACCATGTACTTGTGCCAGTGTCGAGGGATGCCAGCAGGTCGCGGCCACCACCGCCATCACCACTGCCACCACCACTACCATCAAATCTTTAGAACGTCCACACAGACTCACACTCACACACGCGCTCACTGACCCGCTTGGCGCCCTGGCTCAGGAATGTGTGAGCGAACATCTCCACAAGTCGCCCCAGTGAGCCCAGGCCGGTCACTGCCACCGTGCCGTGCTGTACAAACTCTGTCCTGCACACACAAACAAGAAAAAGGGTGTCCCCTCTGTAGCCACCGCACAGTGTTGAGGAAGTGATGCGAGCGAGCACATGAAAGTGGCGTGGTCAACACCATGCCCGACACCTTCGTCTCAGCAGTGCTGATGTGCATACACCCCAAGCAGCCAAGCACTCATTTGAGGCTGAGTCGACACAGGGGAGGCCCATTCGGTTCAGCTATTCGTCATGGATGTTGGCCACAAGCGGGAATTTAACTTGGGTTGTCTGCGTTCGTAGTGCAGTGCGCTAACCAATTCGCCACATGCGCACACACCCTTAAGAGTTGTGCAGATAAAATAATCACTCAAGGTAAGTCGAGAGAAGGGGCGTGAGGCGAGGGAGCCTCGCTCTTCCAGCCGCCTCCGATAATGACGACGACGATGATGACGGAGCCTTTGCCGGGGCAGCTGCTCCCGGTCCAGGCCCCGTGGGGGAAGCCTGCACTTGCTGAACACGGCTCTAACAATCTGCGCTTAACGACGTCCTAACGAGCCACGCAGACTACGCCACTTGCTGCTGCCCCAGGCCATCGTCCCACTGCTCATAGCGGGCAGCTGCATAACCCTCAGATGTTCTCGGGCGGCAGGGCACAGCAGCGGTAGCACTCGTAGGCCCCGCAACGAGAAAGCCTTGGGCTCGATTGCCGACTCTGGTACTTCTTTGGATGCAGGATGCAGTGAGTATGTTCTCCCCCTGTCCCGGCACGGCTAAACCCAGCCAAACCAAATGCGCGCGCT
The DNA here is from genome assembly GCF_965212315.1 of Lampetra planeri. Taxonomy (NCBI): domain Eukaryota; kingdom Metazoa; phylum Chordata; class Hyperoartia; order Petromyzontiformes; family Petromyzontidae; genus Lampetra; species Lampetra planeri. The sequence continues at coordinate 14,762,424 of NC_136121.1, read as the reverse complement.
GTCAGAGCGCAGAGAGGACGGCCGTTACGACCGGGCCAAAGGAGCGGTGGTTGGGCGCCACTCAACACGAAACGAGACGAGCGCCCCTCCTGACACAGACTCCTTGTGCCCTTCCGTCCCAATCACATCCCAGGTGCACGATCGCGAGACCCATGGATTCATCGCGCAATCAAGAGAGTCGCACGCGGAGACCTGCCGCTAACAGTGCATCACCCGGTATCACGCTGCAGCGGGGAACGGCCCGAACATAACCCCAACATGCAGAGTCGCCTGACCGTAAAGAAGCCGAATTTTAGTCAATAGGACAGAACATGGCCCAGCGGTGGCACGTTCGCCACTACGTGCCATCTCTTTCGCAGTCATTTGAGAAAATGAAGCCGTTACTCAATTGGAACTGCACACAGCAGCAATCATCACTCACAACTGGCAGATTTATGCCCACTCGCAGGCCAGGTGCCGAGCCACCTTGTGCCACACAGAGACAGCTGACACAGGGGGTGCCCCGTTAAATGCATTGAGAGGAGATGCGACACAGGTCACTTATCATCGCGTGCCGAGCACTTCGAGATGCCCGGCGTAAAGGAGGGCGGCCCGATCACACAGATCGCTCTCATTACAGCGGCTCATGCAGGGCGTGTCCGTATAGGAGCTGCCTCCCTCTGTCCTGGGTGTAAGACCTCCCCCATCTGCGCACGGCTCATTGAAACCCCCATTGCCTTGAGCAGCACTTTCAGGAGAAAACAAATTCTGCTTCCTGAGCAGCGCAGGATGCATTATACATATGGCTCCTTCAGCTCAGTCATACGGAGCCCCACATTAAAACTGCAGCAGTTTCCATTATTCAACATCAAATGAACAGCCCCTGGGCTCCGGGGCCACTGGGCTTCCTGCTCACCCACCAGCCCACTCGCCCACCCACCAGCCCACTCACCCACCAGCCCACTCACCCACCAGCCCACTCGCCCACCCACCAGCTCACCAACCCACCAGCCCACTCACCCACCAGCTCACTCACCAACCCACCAGCCCACTCACCCACCAGCCCACTCGCCCACCCACCAACTCACTCACCAACCCACCAGCCCACTCACCAAACCACCAGCTCACTCACTCACCAGCCCACTCACCCACCAGCCCACTCTCCAACTCAGCAGCCCACGCATCAGCCCACTCACCCAACAGCTCACTCACACACCTGCCCACTCAATGATGTGTGAGATCCTCACAATCCAATCTGGTTAAAGCTAAGATGGATCATAGGCAGGCCAACCTGAATTTTCTAACCGGAGAAGATGTTAGTTTGGAGGGCTCTACTTTTGCAAGCAACGAGAACGGAGGTCATGACTGTGGCCAAGAAGATGTAGAGCTTCGTATGAAGCAATAGACCAGGTAGCTTCCATATAGAGGTATGCAGCTGATGAAAAGAGAAGGCTGCTCGACTGATTCGGAGCTGTTCATAAGCACACTGCCCAGGTACGGAAACTACTCCACTCTTTCCACAACTGCCTCATCACTAATGGGGAGTGGGAGGGGAGCATTCGATGATATAAATATCACCAGATCATCTACATACAGTACATAACATGGTTGACCAGCAGGGAGCCATCCCTTGACCGCACCCGAGCATTGATCAGCCTCCCATTGTATCTGTACCAGATGGAAATTCCTCCGGTACAGCCATGAAACGCTTCTCGAGCTACGTGGTCGAAGAAGATGTGAGTGTAGTGCGGTGAGAGGACATCCCTGTCGCACCCTGAAGTGAACAGGTAATGGCTCCGACTCCCGGCCAGGCAGCTTTATCCAGGCCTGTCCATCATCATGAAGGTCCCTACTAATGGTAAGCAGAGGGTCTGGAACTCCGAAATCATGAAGAATAACCCACGACTCTGGCCTGTTGATGGTATCATAGGCCTTGACCAGGGCAATAAAGTAGAGATGTAGGTCTTTTTGAAATTCCCTACACATCTGCTCTAGCAGACGTACAGGGAAAATGGCAACGTGCAGAACCGCCCTGATCTGAAATCTGATTGGGCAATGGCGGAGCCAGGATTTTCAGGTAGAGGGGGTAACCCCTCCAGCAATGAAAAATGATAGTTGTTAGTAAGGGCTTATCCCTTGCTTTTTATTCGACGCGTGTGCGGCGATGGCATAGCCATCGATCGAGGGTCGAATTCGAACCGTGTGTGATCGGCATCGCGCTCGCTGAGGGTGTTTGCCTTCAGGGAAGTCGTGTGCTGTATACGCAACTGCGCACAATTCTGCGAGTCACTTATCACCGCTTTGCCGTTACTTATTGCCAATTATGGACTCGGACTATTGTCCTATCATCTCATAGAGTCCCTGGCACGTAATAATATGCTACACAGTGGCAGTCGCAAAATGCCGATTTTATTACTAATAAACCCCAATGATCCGAACTAAATTAGGGATTTCGATCGAATCATTGGGGGGGCACGTTTCACCCCACCCCCCCACTGGCTCCGCCAGTGTGATTGGGGCTCCGCAAGCCTCTCCTCAGCATTGTTGAATAAACCCTGCCAGGACTTTTCCCAGCATCACACGGAGCAGGTGTTGCAATCAGTGTGGTCCCCATTTTTTTTTGTAATTGGGACCACCAGGGCATCCTTCCAATCCTGCGGAACCCGTCCTGTGTAATGATATCACAAAGGGCAGTCTGCACACAAATGTCACTCCTCCGTAAGCAGTTTGCTTGAGGGGGTCTTCTCTCCCCGGCGCTTGACATGGTCTCAAGTTCCAGATCGCTGTTCGCACTTCCTTAACAGATGGCACATCCGCCAACCACGTGCAGGGGGTGACGACTTCCTCCAATAGTTGAGGCATAACAAGCACCAGCAGGGTCAGCCCGACCTTGCCCCATGATGTTGTTTGAGCCGAGGGGTTTCCTCTCCCTCAAGTCCAAGGAGACATGCTCAGCAAACCTGCAAACTATTTTCTTGGGGGACAGAGATCGGATCTTTGAGGTTGGTGATAGGTGTGGTGCTGCAAGTCACGTGCACGGACACCACAACTAGCCCACTCATCCACCACCCTACACACCCACCTCTCCTCTTACCCACCACCCCTCTCACCCAACACCCCAGCCACCCACAATCTCACCAGCCCTCTGACTCACCACGCCTCTCACCCACTTTGCGTGCCACAGTTGTGTCACGTCACCGCACAATTGCGTAACCTCGCAATGTGCCCAGTTTAATCAATTTCCATTTTAATCAACGCGAGTTAATTAAGACGCGCGTCGCAGAGCGGCCCCGCGGGGCCGTCGCGTGCTCCCGGCTCCCGCCGATGGCGGCGGCGGCGGCGGCGGCGCAGCGGGGTGATGAAGTGCGCGCGTGTGCGGTTATTGTGCGCGTTCAGCTGAGATTCATGGTGCGTCCGCGGAGCAGTAAATCTGAGCAGCAACTGGGGCGGCTGCTGCCCATCGATGGCGCCACGACGCATCACGGACGCCACGTTTCTTGATAGCTGTTATTTATTATTCATTATCACGACGTTCGTCAACCCAGGAAAGCCTCGCAGAGTGTCGAGCCTCTCTTTAAGGAGGGTCCTGCCACGTTTTCATAGCGGGGGCCAATATTGCGCTTCTCATTCGAGTAATGTGCAGCTAATGTTTTCAGAATTGGGAATGTTTTGGCCACTACCAGTTACACTGCGTGTCTGTGAGTGTGGGTTTAACTATGGGAGGAGAAAACTGGAGAACCTGAAGGAGGTCCATGCAACACAGAGGGAGGATATACAGATGCCACAGAGTTGGGAATCGAACCCCGGCCCTTTCTTGTTGTGAGGCACAAGTGTCACCACCGCACAACCGCCCTGCACCCCCCACGTGTTCCATCACCCATGTGGTTATAACGTGGCACGAGCGTCATCAGCGACCGAGGCCGCTGCCGGGCGCTGCGTGTGGCGTGTGGCGCTGCCAGTGCTGAGCGGCCACACGTTACACCACCGTTTACGCAAGTCCTGCGGCATGGATACCGTGCAGGATAAATTTATGTGGGAGCGTGGTGCGACCATGGTGGGACCGTGGTGCGGGCGTGGTGGGAGCGTGGTGGGGGCGTGGTGGGAGCGTGGTGGGAGCGTGGTGGGGGCGTGGTGGGTGGGGGCGTGGTGGGGCGTGGTGGGATTGTCTTGGAGGACTCATGGGTGCGTTGTCCGCGTGCATCACGCGCGGCTCGGCATCCCCTGACGGCGCGTGGTGTAAACGTGACCCGGGCTAGTAGCCCGGAGTTGATGACTACCAGGAGCAGCCACAGCCTTAGCAAGAGGCATATTGAATGTGGTGTGCTTGGTGTGGAATCATTTGCAGGACAGACGCGGCTGAATGTAAATTCCGGTTCTAGCACAGTGATTATGGATTTCTCATGGGGAGTGGCAACACAGCGGTTAATGTACTGCACTACGAACCCAGCGACGCGGATTCGATATCCGCCCACGGACAATTAATTGAATCGGTTCTGGGTCTCTTCTAGGTCGACTCAGCCTCAAATGGGTACCTGGTGCGATATGTACGCATTGCCACTGGGGAGACAAAGGTGGCCGGGCATGGTGCTGGACACCCACCCTTCATGTGCCATGCCAACCTTCATAGGTGCTCTCTAACAGCACTTGCCTCAACAGGCTGTGAAGGCTATATGGGGGATCTGTCTTTGGTGGCGGTGGTGGTGGCATCTTAACTGAACTGGGCCAATTCCCACGGGACACGAGGCTATATTTAGGAGCTTGCGCAATTGCTTGCAGGTAAGGAGACCGTGGGGAGGGGGGCCAACGGGGAGGGGGCCAACGGGGAGGGGGGTCGGGGGGGGCTGGCCCCCCATGGAGATTCAGCTCACAGACATCACGAGTGCCCACATGCACTGCCCTACACACAGCTGTCCTTCACATGGGTTCCCTCTGGGTTCTCCGGGTTCCTCCCACAGCTAAACACACACACAACGTCATTGGTGTTGGAAAAATATCACAATGTAGCAGGATCCTCCCGAAAACATGTATTGAGACTCGGTGTGGGTTTCCTGGTTAAATTATATCCAAAGAAATCCTGCGTCACAGCCATGTCCACGGTCACCCCCACGAACAGCCACCCGTCCCATGCTCGCCCCCGACTCCGACCCTCCCTCCCATGCCCGGCAGGTTGAGAGACGTCAGCTCGGATCACTCGGGAGCTGCGTCTGCGCTGGCCCGTTATGCCGCGGTGCATCTCCACGCGTCGAGTGGCCTCGCTCCGTTCATGTTGATGCCCCAATACATTTATTAACGCTGCATCCATATTTTAAATTGTTATTCATTTGGTCCAAAGTGGAACGCATTTACACATCCCTCTCATCCCCCCCATCCCTCCACACATATCCATCCTTTACGAGGCCCTCTCATCCCTTCCATCCCTCTCTCAGGTCTGAACCGACTTCCCGTGAGCGGAGACAAGAAAACCCACGGCACCCACCGCCACCTGCTCCCCTCACCGAGGGTGCTGGGTGTTGCTGCTGCTGTGCGCTGGGTAATGATGCTCGGTGTTGGGTTCTGCTGTATGGCGCAGGGTGCCGGTACAGGGTCCGGGTGCAGGATGCCGTACCAGGTGGGGTTGCGTGGGCTCGGGTGCAGCGTCGCCTTCTCGTGCATGGTGGCCAGGTGTGTCCAGGTGAGGCAGCGGCTCTGCACGTCCAGCACTCTCCTCTGCACGTCCAGCCACGACTCCTCCTCCAGGCGCACGTCGTCCACCTGCAGCGCACCCAGCTGCACACGCGCACACAAAGCTCACCCACGTAGCTAGGCAGACTGTTGGGGCGGGTCCTGTTGGCGAGCGCTAGCACGGCGCACGAGAGGGTGGTGCGGCCATCACCATGCCCCGCCCGCCTTGGTCTCCCCAGTGCAGATGTTTTGTACACCGCAGCAGGTACTCATTTAAGGCTGAACCAACCTACGGGAGGCCCAGGATCGGTTCAGATAATCACCAACGATCTTGACTGGGAGCGGAAATCAAACTCGGCTCATTGTGTTTGTAGTGCAGTGCGTTAACTACTGCACTTCACACAGACACACATAGCCACACGGGCTCGCACACGCACATCCCCTCATGTAGCCGACACGGGCAGCTGGTGCAGGAGCTGGTAGCGAGCACCGATGCATTCACACATAACAGCCGTCACTCACCACAAATTGACAGGAATTAAATTCAGGTCGCCGGGTTCCTAACGCAGTGACTAACCGCCACGGTGCTTTGTGCCAGGCTAGGTGCACTTTTAGGAAATCGGGTGAAGTGTGGAAAGCTCACTGCTGGCAGGAGATCATGGGACAGAGCAAGGTGTTATGACTGGAGGCGTGCACACGCATAGACACAAACGCCACTCCCGCCCAGTTGCCGGGCATGTGTGTGGCGGAAGGCACCGATAGAAATGCTGCATATTTAATGCGGCTGCCGCGTGCGTAATGGGGACGTCCCACTACGGCCTGTGAGCCGCGCGCTGTGCGAGCGGCTAACGCAGCTGCCAGGCACCGCCCACACGTCATACCAGTGGCCACCGTGGGCCACCGCCTGTGTATGTTGAACTTCTTTGGCACCGTACGTAGCCAAGTGAGCTAATCGGAGGTGCAGGGGAAGAACAAACAAAACACAAAAAGCAGTTTTAACGTGGGCTGCCGCGAGTTGCCGCGAGTTGCCGCAAGCCACCGCGAGCCACCGCGGACTGTCGTGGGTACACCACGTGACAATGTACTGTGTAGCCGTGCCAGGTTGTGGAGGGTTCCTAGTGGTACAGATTTGGTCAGATCACTATGTGGCAGAACCCAAACGGCCATCATGAATCAGGAACTAGTGTTCTTCACCGGTAACCGGTATCGTAACGAGTTACCGGTTACGAAAGATAATAACCAGAAGAAGATTCCAGTGGGATGTGAATGACGAACGCATGAATGTGCTCGCGAGAAAGTACAAACTTCACAGCGCAGGCCTCAGTCACCGCATGGTAAATGTGCCCTCGTTTTTCAGTTACAAGGTAAAGGCGTCCGTCGTGCAGCAAATGCTCACTTACGTCCCTGTTGGTGAAAGGGCCTCCGCCGTTGGGAGCTCCACAGGGTGTCTCGGCTTCTATACCGACCGGGTGTTTTTAAAGAGGTGGGTGTACCCATACTTTACCTCACCACATGCGACCTGCGTTCAACTAACAATGATACAGCCATATGTTCATCTTCTTGAGTTGGTGGTCTCGACAAGGCTAAGAGCATTGTACATGCAATGTGCTGGTCACATCCAAGACATGAAGGGAGTAGTGCCCACCTACCGTTTGTGAGTGGCACAGCTTTCTTTTATGTTATATCTACTCACCCACTCACATACCCATCCACTCACTCACTAGCCCACTCACCAACTCACTTACCCACCCGCTCTTTCACTAACACCTTCAATTAGCACGGTTGGCTACGTACGGTGCCAAAAAACTCCAACATACATACAAACACACTCACTCGCCCACCTACACACACACCCATCCAATCACTCACCAAAACCTCGTCACATCGGTGTGTCTGCAGCTTGCATCGCGAAATCCTTCTGGTTTGTGCTGGGTTTAGCATCATTCACATAAACTGCTGAATTTGATTCAGGCACGCGTGCGTGCGTGCGCGCGCGTGCGCGTGCGTGCGCGTGCGCGTGCGTCACTAAGGGCTGGGGCAGTTTGGAATTGCGTTACTGCTCGTGTGTATATGTATGTGTGCGCGTGTCAGTGTGTCGGTGCGGGGAGCGGGAGGGTAGCGGTTAACATGTTGCACTACGAACTCGGCGACTCGAGATCGATTCCCGGTCATGGCCAACAACGGTGGTGATTATATTATCTGAACCTGTCCTGGGCCTCCCCTAAGTCGACTCAGCCTCAAATGAGTACTTGGTGCAATGTGTAAACATCTTCACTGGTGAGACAAAGCCAGCCAGGCATGGTGCTGGCCACCCACCCCCTCGTGTGCCGTGCCAGGCTGGATAGATGCTCGCAAACGGCCCGTTAAGGCGATAGCGAGGAGCTGTCTTTGTGCAAGTCATTAAGGGTTGGGCATGTGGGTGTGTCCGTATTTATATGTGCATGCGTGTATCGGTGTACGTGTGTGCGTGTATCGGTGTACGTGTGTGTAGATTAATAGATAGTTTGGTGCCTGCGTGCACGTGCGAGCGTGAGTGCATGTGTATGCAGGTCAGTGCGGTGCTAGTGTGCACGTGTGCGTGTGCGCATGAATGCACACACAGTGCACACACAGCGCACACACGCATCTCTCCTTCCAGGGGGGAGGGGGGGGTCATCCCCTCCTGCAGCCTGAGACGAGGGGGAAGCGGAGGAGTGGGTGAACCCAGAGCCTCCCCCCACAATCCACAGGGTGCGGTCGATACAGACGGAGGCTTTAAAGAAATCGATGCGCGTGATGGCGGGGTAATGATCGGGGCCTTAAGTCTGTTGCAACCATTGTCTGCGTGTGTACTGTGTGCGCGCTGTGTGTGCGCACAGCTTGTGTGCCCTGCGTGCGTGAGTGCGCACTGTGTGCATGTCAGAGCGCGACACCAAACACACAAACACTGTGGAGGCCGCGAGGGTGTGTGGACAATGTAGAGGTCTGAATCCACACTGGGCTGTGAGGTGGCCAGGAGATGGCAGTACAAAATTTGGGTTCGTGAATCCATTCATGCAAAACTTAGAATGCACAGGTGGTGGGGTGGCAGTCTGGCGTAGGTGGCATCTGACGAGTAGTCACGGAGATAGCCAGAGCTATACTGGATGTGGTGTGCCAGGTGTGGAAACACATTCTGGGTGTGAATAGTATCAAGCCAGGGTAGGGGATAGTTTTCTCCGGGCACTCCGGTTTCCTCCCACAAGCCCACCGCTCCCTCTGTGTGGGACCCCCTGGGACACCGCGATGTTCTGTCACAAGGGTATATCCAGGTGAAATATCCCGCAAGTTAAACTCTTTTTAAACAAAGTTTGTTATATCCCGGCGCAAGAGCCTCCAGGTTGGGCGCGCGCCCCGTTTCTGCCGATGAATGCCGCAGGAGAACTCGGGTCGGGTTTCATCGCCAGGCACCGAGCGCCCACGGCCACTGCCCACCACTCGGAGAGCGGCGCGCTAACGGCAGCACCGTCACCGCCGCCAGCGCTAGCTTGGATGGTGCCGTTTGTCGCTGGCCGCTTGACGTTTTGGGCATTTGGTCCTACTGCGTGCTCAACGACTGAGTAAGCAACACCGCAGCGCTGACAGCCCCAGGAAGCCTCTTTCCCTCCACGCACAAGGGGTCAAGACCCCAGCCGAGGAATCGCCGCGGGCATCGACCGCTGATGTTTGCGCTTCTGGGAAAGTCAAACGGTTTGCGTTCTTTTTCCTATCACAGTTGTGGAGCAGTCGGCCCAAAGGCCCGAAACGTCAAGTGGCCAGCTACAAAGAGCACCAGCATCACGCAGGATATTGCTAAGTGGAGCGCATTGCTTGAATTTGGATAGGGTGTTATCGTTGTAAGAGCTTGGGGCGGGGGGGGGGGAAGAGACATTAATGGGTGAGGGAAATCCAGAGTGGAGCAGTGGCAGTGAAAAAGCAGAGCGAGAAGTGAGGTGACCTGCAGTGTGGTGAGTGGGTGAGTGTTGATGTGACCTGCAGTGTGGTGAGTGGGTGAGTGTTGATGTGACCTGCAGTGTGGTGAGTGGGTGAGTGTGTTGTTGTGACATCTGCAGTGTGGTGAGTGGGTGAGTGTTGTTGTGACCTGCAGTGTGGTGAGTGGGTGGGTGTGTTGTTGTGATCTGCAGTGTGGTGAGTGGGTGAGTGTTGTTGTGACATCTGCAGTGTGGTGAGTGGGTGAGTGTTGTTGTGACCTGCAGTGTGGTGAGTGGGTGAGTGTTGTTGTGACCTGCAGTGTGGTGAGTGGGTGAGTGTGTTGTTGTGACCTGCAGTGTGGTGAGTGGGTGAGTGTGTTGTTGTGACATCTGCAGTGTGGTGAGTGGGTGAGTGTTGTTGTGACCTGCAGTGTGGTGAGTGGGTGGGTGTGTTGTTGTGATCTGCAGTGTGGTGAGTGGGTGAGTGTTGTTGTGACATCTGCAGTGTGGTGAGTGGGTGAGTGTTGTTGTGACCTGCAGTGTGGTGAGTGGGTGAGTGAGTTGTTGTGACCTGCAGTGTGGTGAGTGGGTGAGTGTTGTTGTGACCTGCAGTGTGGTGAGTGGGTGAGTGTGTTGTTGTGACCTGCAGTGTGGTGAGTGGGTGAGTGTTGTTGTGACCTGCAGTGTGGTGAGTGGGTGAGTGTTGTTGTGACCTGCAGTGTGGTGAGTGGGTGAGTGCATGAGTATGTTGATGTGACCTGCAGTGTGGTGAGTGGGTGAGTGTGTTGTTGTGACATCTGCAGTGTGGTGAGTGAGTGAGTGTTGTTGTGACCTGCAGTGTGGTGAGTGAGTGTTGTTGTGACCTGCAGTGTGGTGAGTGGGTGTGTTGTTGTGACCTGCAGTGTGGTGAGTGGGTGAGTGTTGTTGTGATCTGCAGTGTGGTGAGTGGGTGAGTGTGTTGTTGTGACCTGCAGTGTGGTGAGTGGGTGAGTGTGTTGTTGTGACCTGCAGTGTGGTGAGTGGGTGTGTTGGTGTCACCTGCAGTGTGGTGAGTGGGTGAGTGTTGTTGTGATCTGCAGTGTGGTGAGTGGGTGAGTGTTGTTGTGACCTGCAGTGTGGTGAGTGGGTGTGTTGTTGTGACCTGCAGTGTGGTGAGTGGGTGTGTTGTTGTGACCTGCAGTGTGGTGAGTGGGTGAGTGTTGTTGTGATCTGCAGTGTGGTGAGTGGGTGAGTGTTGTTGTGACCTGCAGTGTGGTGAGTGGGTGTGTTGGTGTCACCTGCAGTGTGGTGAGTGGGTGTGTTGTTGTGACCTGCAGTGTGGTGAGTGGGTGAGTGTGTTGTTGTGACCTGCAGTGTGGTGAGTGGGTGAGTGTGTTGTTGTGACCTGCAGTGTGGTGAGTGGGTGTGTTGGTGTCACCTGCAGTGTGGTGAGTGGGTGAGTGTTGTTGTGATCTGCAGTGTGGTGAGTGGGTGAGTTTTGTTATAACCTGCAGTGTGGTGATTCGACAGCGTGGTGGATGAGACGAATCAGTGAGTGAAGGCACGACACACGTGTAATGACGTTGTGATGAGCCGTGAAGCAGTGGTGAGCTCGCACGAAACCCTCACCTGCCGCAGAAACCGGGGCAGCACGTTGGCACAGGTGGCGATCTTGCGCCGGTAAATGACGCCGGTCAAGCCATCTGCTGGGAAACGTAGGCAAATCAGAACACTGCTCGGATACGTGTGAGTGAGTGTGTAGGTCAACTCAGCTTTAAGTAAGTACCTGGTGCGGTATGTAAATATCGCCACTAGGGAGACAAAGGCCGCCAGGCGTGGTGCTGGTCACCCACCCCCTTGTGTGCCATTCCGGCCTTCATAGGTGCTCGCTGACAGCACTTGTCCCTACAGTCTGTTAAGGCTATACGGGGGATCTTTGTCTCTGATATCCACTGCGCAAACTCTATGGTGATACATGTAAATTGTGTGTCCCCGTGTCGTCGTCACGCGTGTGTTGCGTGTCTGATAGTTTGTTTTGCTGAACTAACTGAAAACTCGAGAGCGCACGGCGAGGATCACTCGCAGGAGGGGCCTGGGTCACCACAACGACTCGAGCAATGGCGGAGGAACAACGACAGCAATGAAGCAATGAGAAACCACAGCGGAAGCAACCTTGCTATGAAAGAAATCAAAACCAGTGCACAAACAGAACGAAACTATGAAAGAGAACCATCTCCGTTGTCGCTCAACACCAAATGCTCGCGTGCGTCGCAGTGAAGAACAAATACAGCGGAACGCTTGTCCACCCGTCCCATATCTGTCACTCCACTGGACCGGTTTCGACATTCAGCGTCTCATCGACAGGGCCACGACATTGCTTCGTGCGCTCCACATGAGCGTCGCACGAGGAACATCACTCGACGTCGCGGTCTCCTCGCGGAGCGAGCGGGGTCTCTCCATGCACCTGGCCCAGGTGTCCGACTCGTCGGTACCACCCGAGGTGTCGCGATCCCCATTCATTTGTGTGGCCACCAACAACAGCGACTTGAGTGATAGCCGTTTGTCACGAGCGATAACTCACTCCCACTGGCCGTACAGGTAGTTTGAACAAAGCGTGGTGGGTGAGACGCCAGTCAACACGGCCGGCGTGCAGCACTCGTGCCACGCAGATCACCAGCGCCGGCCGGGCGCTGGTGGCGAACCCCGCATCCAGGGAGGGCCTCATCAGTACGACGCGTGGGATCAATAAGCGCGGCATTCACGCTCGTCGGCACCGGCGCTGCCGAGCAACGCGGCGCGCGGTCGATCACACGCGGCTCCAGGGCCCTCGCGAGCTCACAGGGCCTAAAAATACCGCAGAAGCACAGGGGCCCACAGGGACACGCGGGGGGGGGGGGGGGGGGGGAGCCCGGAAGTGGGGAGCGGTGAGCGAGGAGCGGGAGGGAACCTGGCAGTGGGGAGCGGGGAGCGAGGGAGCGGGTGCATTCAGGGGAATCCTGCCGGGACGACGAGAAGCCACACGGTACGGGGCGCCGTCACAGCTGCCATTGATCTGATAATGGGCGGCAGTGCAGTCGTAACACTCGTGCCTCAAGCAAGAAGCCCCACGGATTCCCGGCTTGGTCTCCTTTCTGTGGAGAGTTTGTACATTTGCTCCTTTTGTGTAGTGCAAGAGTGTGTATGTGAGCAAAGTTTGTACGTTTTCCCACTGTTCTGCATGGGATTCACATGGGTTCCCTTCTTTATGGGAACCTCATTTGCCAGTAAAAATATGATAATTGGTTTTTTTACCAACAAAACTGACACCTTTTTACAAGGAGTCATGTTTGCATAGACCACAATACCTGCAGTCATAATGCTGTTTCCTCCCATAGCTAAACAACCACACACACAGTGGAAACGGTATTGGCCACACGTGACAGTAACATCACTCCCTTGGCAAAGCCCTCCAGCAAAAGGATCTTGAGCAATCGTCACAAGGAGGCGCCGCTGTCTCACAGGCGCAGCCTGCGGTGGTGTCACAGCAGGGGGGGTGTTGCTGCTGCTGCTGTCTGTGATCTCAATTGAGTCGCTTGTAATTTTACCACTGTGAGCGGAGCAGACGGCGTGGTAGTAGTAGTGTTTCAGTTAATACACTCCCCACAGTATTAACCAGGGCAGCCTGCCGCATTAAAACCGTGAACCTCTGTAACGCATGGGAAGCGTGCGACCGCTGGGTCGCATCACCGCCCCGGTGAAAAGCTGCGGCGTACGCGGCCATCGCCGCCCCGACTCGGAACGCGCTCCACCGGGTACCCTCCACCCGGCAAGGGGATCGGCAACGTCACGAAAGGCGCCGAACACAATCGGCCCAAGGCCCGACATGGCAAACGACCAGTAACAAGCGGCTGTATGAGTTCAGCAAGGTGATTATTGTAATAGCTTTGGGAAACGAGACGATGATGGGAAAGGGAATTGCAGAGCGGAGCACTGCGAGGGAAAAAGCAGAAAGAGAAATGAGGCGACCGGCAGTGTGGTGAGTGAGCAAGTGGGTGCATGGTTGTGACCTGCAGTGTGGTGGTTGATCACAGTGTGGTGGATGAGATGAAACGGCCAGTGTCTGGTTGAACCGAGTTCACTACATGGGTGGAGAAACCAACGAGTGGAGTTCACGGGAACAGTAACCATGGTAGTATTAGCGATAGAAGAGAGATAAAGAGGTGAGTGACAACTCCTGAGTGAGTGAATGTAATTAGGAGTGCTGGATCATAACTCGCCCCGACTGCTTATCCACTACCAAGTGCATGAGGTAGCAAATGGGTGCTGCACCCGAGATGTGCCAGTAGCAGGGTTCCAGCTTCAGTCAACGGGGTTCTCTGTGCAGCTGCAGCTGCAGCAGCAGCAGCCATCGGTGCTATGGCCGGGGCTCACCGGTGGTGCAAGCGGCTCGCAATCTAAAGGCTACCACTTAAAATCCTGGCGGGGGGTTGACTCGGCCCATTGTTCCTCTGGGTTCGATAAAATGGGGACCCAGTTGTGGGGAAATTAACAGCGGTTGTTCTATGGATAGATTCGCCCCCATTACAGGGATGCGGACTTTTCACCACCGACTCTGCAGGGATGTGAGCAGGAGATGAGCACCGATGCCGCCATGTGGCTCAGGTGAGCAGCGGCGACTCGCCGCCTCCTCGTTGAGACATTGCTCGACATTCGAGACGGCAAAATTCAGGACACAATGGAGTCACGGACGTTGCGATTACGGAGACGAGGGTGCGGGCCACAGGTGCGGCCGCACCGCTCAGCTGCTCGTCTGGCACGGACGTTGGCAGTGCCCGCAGGAGGCATATGTCAGGCACGCGGATTAACACCTGCCAGAGGCCCACGTTGCTCTCGGTCACTCCCAGGCAGCGGGGCCCGTGGCACTGCTGCCAGGTGCCACCCTGCCAACCACGGCCATGCCCCTCGCCTCAGCCTGGGGAGGGCCCTGCCCAATTGGCCGCATGGGACACCTGACGGGAGTGAATTTCTTCAGCAGCATTTGGTTCAATAAAAGCAAAACCCTGGACCGGTTTCATCAGCAGAGTCAAGCTCGCGTGAATGAATGCTGGTGAGCTGCAAGATGTGTTTTCGGCAAGACCCACCTCCTCTGTTAGAGGGGGGCCCAAGTTTGATGCAAAATTCTACAAGACACAGAATAATCACGAGCGGCGTTGGGGGGGAATGTAAATAACAAAACAGATCAGCAAATGATGCGCTCCTCTTCCCACAGCGACGTGATGGGGTCACTGGGTCGCTTGCATTGCACACAGAGATACACTCACATACACACAAAGACAAAGATCGCCCGGAAAGCCTTAACAAGGGGCAAGGGCTGTAAGCGAGCACCTTGGAAGGCCAGCACTTCACACGAAGGGGTGGGTGGCCAGCACTAAGCCCGGCCACCTTTGTCTCCCGAGTGGCAATGTTTACACATCACATCAGGTACTCATTTGAGGCTGGGTCGACTTAGCGGGGGTCCAGGACCATTTAATAAAATCGTCAGTGGTATTAGCCGTGAGCGGGAATCTAACTCGGGTCGCCGTGTTCGTAGCGCAGCACACGAACCGCTACACTTCTGCTCCCCAAACACACAGACACTCTTACATACACAGTGTGCGTATGCATTCAGCCAGGCCATTCGCAACCAAATATAAATATTTATCCATGGATTCATATCGGTCATTACCACTTCAAATCCTTTCTGACGGTCGCCTAGCAACCAGCCGAGGGACGGCGAGCCAGGGGGGGGGGGGCGGTGGGGCCCTGGGCCCGCATGAGGGTCTGCGAGCTCCAGGCCCGCCTGAGGACCAGCGTGAGGGCCCGCGTGAGGGCCCGCGTGAGGGCCCGCGAGCTCCAGACCCTCTGGTGGCTAATGGTTCGTCAGCCAGTCCACGGGCCGGCCGGTCCACGTGTTACCGAACCCTCGCCTCCCAGCCTCCCCAGCCGGCTGGCTCACAGTGGCGTTAACCTGGGTGGCCGCGCGGATTGAAACAGTGAAACGTCGTGCCCCTCGCAGCAGCAGCAGGAGGCCACCCCCCGCCCCCTCCTCCCCTCCGCTGCGTTAAGCGCGGTTGACGGGCGTCAGGGGCCCCCTGCGTGGCAGTGCCGGTGCGACCCAACAGGGGCGAGGAGGCCGGCGGGGAATATCCACTCGCATCACGCGGAGCTGCTCGCCGGAGAAAGGCCGCGGCGGGGACGGGGAGAGGCCGCGGCGGGGACGGAAAGAGGCCGCGGAGGGGACGGGGAGAGGCCGCGGAGGGGACGGGGAGAGGCCGCGGAGGGGTCGGAGAGAGGCCGCGGCGGGGGTCGGAGAGAGGCCGCGGAGGGGTCGGGGAGAGGCCGCGGAGGGGACGGGGAGAGGCCGCGGAGGGGACGGGGAGAGGCCGCGGAGGGGTCGGGGAGAGGCCGCGGCGGGGTCGGAGAGAGGCCGCGGAGGGGTCGGGGAGAGGCCGCGGAGGGGACGGGGAGAGGCCGCGGAGGGGACGGGGAGAGGCCGCGGAGGGGACGGGGAGAGGCCGCGGAGGGGTCGGAGAGAGGCCGCGGCGGGGTCGGAGAGAGGCCGCGGAGGGGTCGGGGAGAGGCCGCGAAGGGGTCGGGGAGAGGCCGCGGAGGGGACGGGGAGAGGCCGCGGAGGGGTCGGAGAGAGGCCGCGGCGGGGGTCGGGGAGAGGCCGCGGCGGGGGTCGGGGAGAGGCCGCGGCGGGGTCGGGGAGAGGCCGCGGCGGGGTCGGGGAGAGGCCGCGGCGGGGTCGGAGAGAGGCCGCGGAGGGGTCGGGGAGAGGCCGCGGCGGGGGTCGGAGAGAGGCCGCGGCGGGGTCGGAGAGAGGCCGCGGAGGGGTCGGGGAGAGGCCGCGGCGGGGTCGGGGAGAGGCCGCGGCGGGGTCGGAGAGAGGCCGCGGAGGGGTCGGGGAGAGGCCGCGGCGGGGGTCGGAGAGAGGCCGCGGCGGGGGTCGGGGAGAGGCCGCGGCGGGGTCGGAGAGAGGCCGCGGCGGGGTCGGAGAGAGGCCGCGGAGGGGTCGGGGAGAGGCCGCGGAGGGGACGGGGAGAGGCCGCGGAGGGGTCGGAGAGAGGCCGCGGCGGGGGTCGGGGAGAGGCCGCGGCGGGGGTCGGGGAGAGGCCGCGGCGGGGGTCGGGGAGAGGCCGCGGAGGGGACGGGGAGAGGCCGCGGCGGGGGTCGGGGAGAGGCCGCGGCGGGGTCGGGGAGAGGCCGCGGCGGGGTCGGGGAGAGGCCGCGGCGGGGTCGGGGAGAGGCCGCGGCGGGGTCGGGGAGAGGCCGCGGCGGGGTCGGGGAGAGGCCGCGGCGGGGACGGAGAGAGGCCGCGGAGGGGACGGGGAGAGGCCGCGGAGGGGACGGAGAAAGGCCGCGGCGGGGTCGGGGAGAGGCCGCGGCGGGGACGGAGAAAGGCCGCGGCGGGGTCGGGGAGAGGCCGCGGCGGGGGTCGGGGAGAGGCCGCGGCGGGGGTCGGGGAGAGGCCGCGGCGGGGGTCGGGGAGAGGCCGCGGCGGGGGTCGGGGAGAGGCCGCGGCGGGGCCGGGGAGAGGCCGCGGAGGGGACGGGGAGAGGCCGCGGCGGGGGTCGGGGAGAGGCCGCGGCGGGGGTCGGGGAGAGGCCGCGGCGGGGTCGGGGAGAGGCCGCGGCGGGGTCGGGGAGAGGCCGCGGCGGGGTCGGGGAGAGGCCGCGGAGGGGACGGGGAGAGGCCGCGGCGGGGTCGGGGAGAGGCCGCGGCGGGGGTCGGGGAGAGGCCGCGGCGGGGTCGGGGAGAGGCCGCGGCGGGTCGGGGAGAGGCCGCGGCGGGGTCGGGGAGAGGCCGCGGCGGGGGTCGGGGAGAGGCCGCGGCGGGGGTCGGGGAGAGGCCGCGGCGGGGGTCGGGGAGAGGCCGCGGCGGGGTCGGGGAGAGGCCGCGGCGGGGGTCGGGGAGAGGCCGCGGCGGGGTCGGGGAGAGGCCGCGGCGGGGTCGGGGAGAGGCCGCGGCGGGGTCGGGGAGAGGCCGCGGCGGGGTCGGGGAGAGGCCGCGGCGGGGTTGACTCTCGCCGTGCCGCTAGAGACGCCGCTGCTGCTGCCGCTGCTGCCGCATCCCGCAGTGCGCCGTGAAACTGCGCCGTGACCTCATCGCGACGGGGCGCCCTCGCCATTCACGCGAGCGAGCGCAGTCGTCGGCATCGGCCAAGCTCATGGGCCCCATCGCGTGGACTTGGACACTCCACACAACACGGTCCCCAGAGACACAACACCGCGTGTCTCACTCTGCGCCACTGATGCTGCACGGGGCATCTTTCTTTTACACGTGGCAGGAGCTCGGCTCACCTTGGCGCTCCTCCACCGTCTTGATGCCGATGACCATCTTCTCCTTGGGGGTCGGGTACTGTGAACAAGAGCACGGGGAAGTCGGGGCCATCAGAGGGGGACAAGCTGGACGTTCACTACCGGTGTGGCACCACGCCCGTGAACTCGTGGGTGACGAGGAGGAGCCATCTACTACCCTGGCTCGCCAGAAGGCAGTACAGCAAGTGGACCAATTGCCACGTTTCTATGGAGCTGTTCACGCAGCCCGCGAGAGCTACATCTGATGTGGTGGTGAGCTGGTGGGCGTGGGGAGGACATGGCCACTGGCCTCCCCTGCGTTCTTGCAGGGCCCTTACAGCCGAGGCCCGGCCATTGTGAATCGCCGTCTCTTTCTCGGCAAGACGCATCAAGCATGGAGACACAATGCCACTGATGTGCACCAGTCTCGGGAGAAAGAAGCAGCAGCCGAGCAGAGCCGGGCCTGCGGAGTTCTCGGATTGATGGCTGCGAATAGCAGGTGTCGTGGCAGTGCAGCAGCATTTGGTTTGAATCCATCTGTGCGGAGCTCTGAGTGGTCTACCCTCCCATTCCGTGTGCCGTCTCTGGGTTCCTGAAGCAAGCTGCAGAGAGCGGCGTGGGGAGCAATGGTCACACACGCGCCACCTCGTCTCCCACTTCCTCGTTCTACCCCACGCCTCCTCCCACCACGCCTCCCCCCGTGTTTGCCCTCTCCCATTGTCGCAGTCCCCCCTCGTCTCCCCTCTCCGTCTCACTGCGCCCTCTGCCGAGCTCCGCGTCTCTGCTCTCGGCCTCGCCGCCCACGCGGGAGGCCCCGGCGGGCCCCAGGGAGACGGGCGCGGAGTCCGCCTCGGCCGAGGGCCTCCACAGCCGCGGGGAGCCGCGGGGAGTCGCGCTGCGAGGAAGTTTAGAGATGGAGGCAGCGCAGGCCGCGATCTCCCCCTGCGGCCCAAGGGGAACCCCAAGGCCCGGGCCCCTGCAGCAGGGACCCCGTCGGGGACAGCACGAGGGGCCAGGGCCTCCCATTCACCCCCCCACCCCACGCACCTTGTTGAGATAAACATCCACGACCTTCTCGAAGGGGTACTTGTAGGTTCGCCTAATGTCCACGGTGACCACCATGGTCCTGCGTCACGCTCCCTCCTCCTCCTGTGCTCCCTCGTCTCTCTCGCCGGCTCCTCTCGCCGCTCTCCCGGGTCCCCTCGCGACACAAACTCGGCGTGGAGCGCGGCCGCTAGAGGCGCTCCTCCGTCGCCGCGGTCGGGGGGGGGAGGGGCCAATGGGCCGAGAGACAGAAGCGTGCAAGGTCCACGTGCGATTGTTGCCAACATATCACCTCCCCTCAGGGGCCGTCCATAAATTACGTCACGCGATTTTGGACGATTTTTGACCCCCCCCTCGTCACACGGGGTCACAAAAAGTCAGACCCCCCTCAAATATGACGTCACAAAGCTCTGCCCCCATATTTCCATTTTTAAAATAAAACATGCTTCAAATCGCTTTAAACTATCGTCATTGTAGTGCGTATTTAATGTGGCCCTGCACTCTGATGTTGTAGGCGAAAACATTTATTAAAAATGCGTTGGAAAACTGAAATTTAGCATAACATTCACTTGAAAATATTCATCGTCTAACTAAAACTGCAGATGTTCAGAATATTATATTGAAATTATCTTATAATTATCGTATATTAAAAGTAATTATAACTATACAAAAATACTTTAAACTTTGTAGTAAAATTAAGCAAAATGGAGAGTACAATTATAACAACCACGTATTCATTCCACAGAATGGAAAGACCTGGTAGAATCATCATTAAAATAAAAATGTTGAATAACTACATTTTTGCTTCTCCATTCACCGATGGAGAAGCAAAATGCTCCTTCATGGAATAAATAAAAGGTGACCTTAGTAAATTGAAATAATCAAATAGTTAATAATGAAAATTTATCAAAATTAGTGTTATAACAATTCTATTTAATTAAGTAGAACGTGTTGTTTATATTTAACGTTGCGCATTTTGATGTGACGTCACATTTCTCACCCCCCCTCGTCACAAATGTCTGACCCTCCCCCTAAGTGCGTGACGTCATTTATGGGCGGCCCCTTACACCTCACGTTCCTTTTCCAGGGAAGCATCGGGGCCCAGGTGAGTAGGTGGAGTCAGGTGAGAGGAGGCGCTTCCAAGTGTGATCAGGTGGGGGGGGGGGACCACGCTTCATCGCACCGGTCAGCAGTTTGGCGGCACGTCGACTGCGGAGATGGAGCGGCGATGACATCGGTTGGTGCAGGTGCTGGGCGGATTGTTGCATCGCAAGATTATGAGAGGTGGAGATGGCTCGGAGGCCTCCATCCAGCAGTGGCTTGACCAAGGCGGTTGATGGCGTTTCTCATGCACAACTTTAATAACACACTCGGGACAATGTCACTCGTGGAGGTGTACGAGTGACTACGGGTGACTCGAGTGCCGATATTGGTAATTTAATTACCCCACATATATTTTATCGTTATGATCTAACCCAGGAAACCCTCACGAAGTCTTTCATTGTGTTTATAATCAGATGTTTAAATGCAACGAACGAGTGTTTATAAGTGTTAAAGGAATGTAAGCATCTGGTACTGAACTAAACATTGGCCTTTTAAAGTTATTTGGCCGAACCAACTCATGACTGGAAACAAATGTTATTTAAAATTGACGTGTGCTCTGCTTTTGATTTTCTTCTGTAGCATGATTGTTTTTTCTTTGATTTATATCAGCTTCATTGCACAGTACTTAAGTTTCTATATGATTGCAAATGACTCATACTTCCTATTGAGTTCTAACCTGATTAAACTAAATCAACTTAAAACGACAGTACTTTTGAGATGCAGTTCAGATAAATTCCCATTGAACACGGCTTCATAATCTAAACCTGGCTTTCATAACCAGACTAATGCGAGATCCATTTTCATACTCTGCATTGTCTTCAAGTGAATGTGCAACGCAGTAGGTCATCTCAGCAACATCCAGGGTTTCATTTCAGCCGATTTAGGAACCCAGAAAATTCTGCACCCAGCACACCACATCCAGTAAACGTATCGCTATGGTCACGTACCACCTCCTGCGATCTACCAGCAACACATCGAGTAGGGAATGAAGCTGTGGTTTTAACGCGAGTTATTCACACTCGGAATAGTACCAGCGAGGTCAAACCACGCCACGGGCACCAACTCAGTCACAAAACACGACTCGTTTCAAACTCTCCATGTTTAATAAAACATCGCTGTGAGAGCACACGCACCGGTCCTTGGCAGTGGCGCTGGGACACAAAAACTATTATTTTGCCGTCATTCTTTACACATATTTACTTCTTGAAATGATGGCAATTGAATTAAACACTATCACACGTCCACGTGCGGAGTTTTAAAATGACACACGTCTTGTTATTAAAAGTGAAACGGTACAAACGCCCCGTCCCTACGGAGAGAGTCGGCATTATTCGGTACAAAACCCACGATCGGCAGAGGCAGCAGCAGCAGCGGCGTCGCGGCCACATTCTTTGTTGCATAAACCCAGCGACTGCATCGCACAGGATTGGCAAGACTCGTGGATCACTCTCACACGAGCGCAGTTAAAATCGGGTTTTCCGCATAACCGGTAACCACATGAAATATAAAACCGGTTATTTACCAGTTTGCTGCATGGACAGAAACGTCTACAGATACAAAGGGGAGAGTTCCATCATTTTAGCTGAGACAAGTGCAGGTGCCACAGCGGAGTGATGGCGAGCAGCGCACTGGACACGCCATGCAGAGGTCGCCGATTCGATTCCATCTCTGGGCATGGCAATTAAAACAATGGCGCAAGCGAGACCAAATGCCCTCTTCAGAGCTCTCTCGTGGAGGCCATTCTGCCACCAGTGGCTTGAGTAAGCAACTGCAGGGCTGCACCTTTAACTGAGAATCGAGAACACATGGATCACGCGGTGACTTAGGCTTGCGCCATGCTGTTTTTATGCTCACGCGAGCCAATCCGCGCGTTCATCACAAACGTTCCACTGCAATAGGTTACCAGTTCCGGAACTGGCAACCGGTTTTGATAACGGTTACCGGTTATTGTTTAACAACCCTAGTTCAGATAGCAAATCACACAGCTCTGATGAGAAGGGCAGGCGGCAGACAAAGGCTGGCCTGGTGTAGGCCTTGCAACTCCCAATCACATGCCATGTGACCCCAGGAACACGACGTGGACCCCAGGGAAGACGACGTGGACCCCAGGGAAGACGACGTGGACACCAGGAACGCGACGTGTCATCCCAACAAGACAAAGCATGACCCTAAATCATAACCCAGCCTGAGAATGCGATAGGTGGCAAATTCGGTCTCATTTGTTAAATAAATAATGTTACCCAGCACCCAAGCCACCCACGGTAATCGACACAATAAAATATACATCTGTGAGGCGTGCCGGGGCGGGCGGCACAAGGAGCCCGCCCTGGTGATGGCCGAAGGGCAGGACTGCCGTAGACTGTGTCCAAGTCGCAGCTTTTCTTTGGCACCGAACCCGTCTCCCTCTGCACGGCTCACACCCCACCCCCCGTCATCAGCCTCTCAATCTGAATCTGTGGGAGCACAGTGGGTGGGCACAGACAGGGCGTGTCATTATTGCAGCGAGCGGTGTTTGACGGAGCTATCCTCCTCACGCCGAGGCGACTCGGGGCATTTTACACGCGGCAAGAGACTTGCATAATTCCGAGTCTTTAATAACATTATTTTTATTCCTATGCTTATTCGTTACTTGTACAGCATACTGGTGTGTTGGAGAGCTTGTTTAAGTGACAAACCTTACTGACTGTGCCGGGTGGTGGCGGGCTTAACTACACATTTATATTTATGCAATCTCACCCAAAAAAACCTGTATTATGGATGTTATTGGTCGCGAAAGCCTAAGTGTTAAACTGATTACTATGCTTCTTTGCCCAGGAAATCCTCACCGAGCCTCGACTTTGTCGGGAAGATCCTGCAAAGTCTTCAAGAATGTTGCTATTTGTAAATCAAAGAGTAAATTTGCCGTCTCATTTTCAAATTTGTAAAATTTGGACCATGACGCCGGCACACAACGGCCTTCTCGTTTCGAATAACCTCACGGGACCTTTAATGTCCGCTTGTGAGCGAAGAGAACAGCACCGAGTATGTCATGGTTAATGCACCACTGCAGCCATAACCAGGGCAGCCTGTCAGATTCAAACCACGAAGCTCTGCAACAAGCAGCGAACGTGTTACCGCTGGCCCGAGGAGGAGGTAGGAAAGCGAGGGGGAGGGATAAAGAGGTGGGGAGGATCTCTCACAAACACGTTTTATGAGCAAATTACACGCGACACTCATGTGTAGAAGGGCGATCTGTGTGTTCGCACATCTATATATACAAGGGAAATTTGTGATTATGTGCGTCTGTTCAAAATGTTTAGCGTACTTCCCGCCATGTAACAAACTTGAAATTTGCCATGTGGGTACTTTCCAGACTGTACACCATGCAAAAATTATAAAAATACACTTTTGTTTTTTTTTGGGGGGGGGGGGGCGCAATAATGCATATATTGTGCAGGGCAAGTGAGCTGTGACGTCACATCTGTCATGTGACCCAGTGTGCCTGCTGATCGTGGCTAAAGTGAAATACAAATGTGTTGCAGGTCTAAGGCGTTCTTCGCGCAGCATTGGTTTATTATTTGAGTCGTTTACTGCTGTACGCACCTTGAAAGTTGTGTGTGTCTGCTGCAAGCGTGTGTTTGTGTACCTATGGACGCGCGCGCGCGTGTGTGTGTGTGGGGAGCGGTAGTGTAGTGGTTAGCGCGCTGCGCTACGAACCTGCAAACCCGAGTTTCATTCCTGCTCACGGCCACCACCAGTGACGATTAATTGAACCGGTCCTGGGCCCCCCTAGGTCGACTCAGCCTCAAACGAGTAACTCGTGTGGTGTGTGAACATCGCCGGTCTTCAGATAGGTGCCGCTCGCTCACAGCCCTTGCCTCAACAGCCTGTGTAGGCTCCACAGGGGATTTTTGTCTTGCATGCACGCACCCACCTCACTGAGGATGACCCACACGGGGGAGTCGGAGAGCATGCAGAGACGCATGGCTCGCACGGGACCCAGCGCGGGGCCCACCGTTGCCTCGGCCACGCCGTTTACAAACGCTCCTGCACACCTCGACATGAGCAGCACGGTCACTCACCCTGCGTGGCTTCTCACCAGAGACCACCGTGGCCACTCTCCACCCCATTACGTACGCTCAGTCGTGGCGTTTTCTCACCAAACATAGACAGTTGCCACCAACGTGGTATAGTAGTAGGTTTTTACCCTTTAAACTGGTACAAAAACTGACACCTTTATACAAGGCATCATGTTTGCAATAACCACAACACAAGCAGTCAAAATGCAAACAAAAAGAAACAACTCTGATAATGATATGCACTGTCCTTGAAGTTGATTGGTCCACACCCGAGACAGCTTTTCTTAGAGCCTAGTCTCCATTGGTGTTGGACCAGGTGACACCAAAAGGCGTACAACTCAAAAACAGCGCACTATCAGAGTATTGAGAGCTCGGGGTAAGCATATACACTATGAGACCTCCTTTACCAGTGGCAAAATATAGTAGTAGGTTTTTACCCTTTAAACTGGTACAAAAACTGACACCTTTATACAAGGCATCATGTTTGCCATAACCACAACACAAGCACCAAAGTGGTAGTGTAATGATCAGCAGCACACCGTATGTTTAATCCAGAGGTCACCGGTCTATCCAGGAGTATAAATAGGTACGCCGCAGTTAGTCTATGTTCGGCAGGGTGCGTGGTGGGTTAAAGTGTGGGTTCGCCCACCTCTTTCAACATGTCAACGTGGAAGAATAGGCCACATACCACTCTAAAGTTCACTGCAGTGGAGGCCCTTCTACCAGTAGTGGGGTGAGCAAGCAATGTGCTTGCGATGCAGCACGTTCACTTTCCACACACGTGGCATGTGTTGCACACTCAGCGAAGCTTTTCTCGGTAAACGAGCGGGAGGATAATACAAAGCCACACAAGATGAACTGCTGCACGTATGTATGTTGAACTTCCTTCGCACCGTATGTAGCCAACCATGCTAATCTGAGATGTGGGAAGATGCACTACTCACCTATCCTCAAATAACCATCATCTGTGAACTGAAGGCCAGGAATCTTGTCCTTGATGTCCTGCAATGCCTCCTGCCCGGTCTCCTTTCCCTGTGTCATCACAGTCCATCCGATCACCCTCACTCGTGTCAGCCGCTCGTATCAAAACCAGTCAGGAGTTTTGCTTGTGTTGTTTCAATGCAGCTGATATTGTGCACTACCAGAGGGTCGTGTTTGGCTGATGAGATGTGTAAAAAAGTATATTTTTCATGTGGAGGGACAGATATGTGATGGAGGCATAGCGTCTGCTAGGTTATTGTCATCGTATTACGAGTGAATGCGTGTGTGTGTCTGGGGAGTGTGAGTTGCAGGGCCTGGTCACCTGGGCGAGCAGCACCTCCACCGTGGTGTTGTGGAGCTTGTCTCCTGGGTGCTCGATGTTCCCACTCCTGAACAGGTACCTGCTCACAGGGGGGCAACGGGACACCCGGCGGCTCTGCGTCATTCACCACCACAGCAAACCGTAACCTCATTATGCAATCAAAATAATCATCATGTTTAGTTGTGTACGGAGTGATGTCCTCATTCTTGAAAATCGAATTTCTGAGGAACCACAAACAAGCGTTAAGCCAGCCATGCTGTGACCCAGCACTACCAACAATTAGCCAAACTCTGTGATCTTATATTAAGATGTTATCACCCAATTAGTGAGTCTTTATACGTGGGTCTCTACCAGTGTCTAGGGATTTCCATGGATCTTTATAGAACTCTATGAGTCTATGGGTCTCTGTGTGCAGCTCTATCGAGAGCATTGTCATCGTCGTTCATGCAATCGCCACTCTCACGATCACCGGGGAAGAACCAGACAAGCGGGAAAGCAGCAACCGTGCGAAGAGAACCTCGCGCTACCAACAACTATCCAAGCTCTGCAGGTTGCCATCTTCTGGCCTGCATAAGTCTGGCAGGAAAACAAGTGGGTAGATTAACAGACCAATGTCTGATTGCAGGTCAGGTGCTAAGTAACTTTATACCCTCAGAGACAGCTGCCACTGGGGGTGCCCTTACATACATGTTTCGAGACCGGGGGGGGGTGGGAGGGGAGGTGCATCGTTACGGCCATTAGGACGCAGGCCGACAGCCGCACCTGCTGATCTTCTCGGGCTGGCTGAACCTGAAGAGCATGTAGTCCCCGGCGACGGGCGTGAGGGCCCAGAAGAAGTCGAGGCCTTGGTATGCCTTGTCGAGCGAGTGGTGCTGGTACACCTTGAGGCTGGTGCTCACCTCCCCACCCGGGTTCGGGTACGACTTGTGCAGCTGAGGCTTCCCAAAGTCACGATCCTGCAATGGGAATCCAGCACACAATAAACGAAGGTAAAGGTGAAGCCCCGCAATTGCCCACTCACGCCACTGCCGGATGAATGTGTGGGGCTGCGTTGGCGGCGACAGAATCCATTGTGCTACGCTCTGTTACATCGTCTATGTTACCCGCTTTCAACAACCCACACTGACCAGCGTGGTGAAGTATGGTCAAATGATCCTATGGCGTGGGGAGGCCTTCATCCAGCAGTGGATTGACAAAAGGGCTTGAATACTGGCCTATTATTTACATTTTAAGGCCACAGTCATTCTGATGAACATATGGAGTGTTTCTGGTGGCTTACGCGGTGAGCAGGCTGGCAGACTCACCGTGAGCTTTTGCACCTTGCCGGCCAGCGAGGAGTGGTGGCCCACGTGCTGGAACAGCGACGGCTTGAAGCGCAGACGCAGGTTCCCCTTCTGCCGCTGGCAGTGTTTCTGTAGGGAATGCAGCACGGCCACACCGCCAGCAGACCCCAGTGTGTGAGACCACCAGCCCAGCACACGGGACCACGAAGCCCAGTACATGGGACCACCAGCCCAGTACACGGGACCATCAGCCCAGCACACGGGACCATCAGCCCCACACACGGGACTATCAGCCAGTACATGGGACTACTAGCTCAGCACACCTACCCGAACTTTCGTGGAGAGCTTCCATTGAGGCCTTGCTATCACGCGTACTTTTGATCTACAGAGACAATGCTCCAAGGAAAGCATCGTCTCTCTGGGCGGCATCCAGAAGACAGGTTAGGGCCACTGGGCTCAAGGACCCATACCCAGCTCAGATCGAGTGACCACGAGATATTCCTGCAGGTGATCTCTTGCTGCCCCTACGTGGTCATACTTATGTAGTGCGTGTTACAACAATGACACTCCATCGAGTAATACATTGTTAAGTGACGCAGTTGTGTTTGCTCCGATTTATATATGATTGGGTTTGCTCCGAGTTCTATTTGCATCATTGCTCTACTTGTTTTTACACGATTGCTTTTGTCAATGTGGTGAACCAAGTCCCTCATGCGAGTGAAACTCAATCCTTGTCCCGTTTTGAGTTCTCACCTGCTCAAACAAAATAGTACCACGCCCGGCCGCATTTGTCTCCCCAATGGCGATGTTTACACACCCAGATCAGGTACTCATTTCAGGCCGAGTCGACCTAGGGGAGGCCCAGGACTGGTTCAGATAATCGTCACTGGTGTCGGCCGTGAGCGAGAATCGAACGTGGGTGGGCAGGTTCGTAGTGCAGCGCGCTAACCTCTACACTACCGTTCCCCCATATTGTTACACTGTCATTCACTCACATACACTCTGCAGCATATGGAACGTATAAACTTCGCATATTGAAACTCAATAAACACACTCACACTCTGCAGAACAGGGGATAAACGTAAAAACTTCGTGGAGAAACGGGCACGTGAAGTCAGAAATCTAACCCAGGACCGTGCTGCCGAGAGGCGCGAGTGTTCCCACTACGCCGCCCCCCACCCCCCCCCCCCCCCCCGAGGGCCTTCCTCGTGCACTCACGCGACCTCTCACTCGGCAGCACCAGCTTTACCGATTCATTTTTTCAGTGCTAAACTCACCGCATCCTTCTCGGGATTGCAGACCTTGACCCAGAGGATGTGGTCGAGTAGCCAGTCGATGGGCTTGTCCCTGTAGAACATCAGGATGAACTCCACCAGCATGTTCACGTCCGACGATTTGAACAGTTTCCCTGAAAG
This sequence comes from Lampetra planeri, assembly GCF_965212315.1. NCBI lineage: Eukaryota > Metazoa > Chordata > Hyperoartia > Petromyzontiformes > Petromyzontidae > Lampetra > Lampetra planeri. Next base: position 14,734,351 of record NC_136121.1, on the reverse strand, counting down.
GGGGGGAGAGGCACGTGGGTGGGGAGACACATTTGAGTGTACACAAACAATGTGTGATGAAGTGAATGTCACATCGGATCATGTGCCAGGCAAGGTGCACTTTGAGGCCATCGAGTGAAGTATGGAAGGATTGCAGGCAGGAGGTCACGGGACAGACCCAGAAGCTGTAGGTTGAATGACTGAGATGACCTGACAGACGCACCACCTGTGCTTCCGACTACTGTGTGGTGTGGCCTGGGTGTGGTGTGGCTCAAGTGTGATGTGGCCTGGGTGTGATGCAGCCCGAGTGTGGTGTGGCCTAAAGCCCTAGATTATAACCGAATCTCACCGATGAATCCCAGCTGGGAGAACTCCAGGATCATCCAGTCCTCCAGTGACTGTTGCTCAGCAAACTTCTTAATGAGGCTGAAGTAATTGGGCCGGGCCATGATGTCATCCTCCAGCTGTAGCAAGGCAACATGAGTAGATCACCATGTGCAAGCATCACGGTCTAACTTTGCCACATTCGCCAAATTCCGCATCGAACCGAACCCCCAGCAAGGCCATCTACTTAACGACGAGAGAAAATTCACACGAAATGTCTATTTCAATTAAGTCTTCCAGATGTAAAATGATATAAGCTTTTAATGAAGAAATACAATTATCTAATTCAAAACATAATACAATTCAAAGAGGTTTCATTTTAAAACTTCAAAACGGAGCATCGGGTGCTTGCATGAATGCGTCTCGTTCGTGTGCAATTTTTTTGTGACTTTCCTGGCCAGAGGCCGTCAATGGTTGTGAGGGGCGCCGCAGGGCCCCCCGGACAACCTCTAGTCACATGCAGCGTTCACAATCACCGCCCACTACTGGCAGACTCAAATGCCCTATCAAATGTGTTGAGATAAGATGCGATAATGGAAATCGCTTATTGCGTGTGAAGCGCTTCGAGATGCCCCGGCATGGAGCAGAGCGGCTCCATGAAACGCAACTCGCTCTCATTAATTATCATCAGCACTGCTTGGGACAGCGGCACACTCCTGATGGCGGTGTCTCGCCACTCAAAGCGAGCATTGGGCAGCACTCACGTCCACCACTGGGGGTGGACATTCCACGCTCCTATGGCAGGGACCGTACGGTGACTACATCGCCCTGACCTCATCCGATCATGACAGATCTGCCAAGCTTAGCAGGGCTGAGCTTAAATGGGGCTCAGATGGGTATAATGCGGTTTGTGAGCGGAGGGAGAGAGGCGTGCAGGAGGGGAGCAGTCCGATCAGGGCCCAGCGCAGTAGCACTGGCACCCAATTTAATTCTTAAAACATCTCAATTAACAGAGTCATTAAGAAAGAAGTGAAACAGTTTATCACCATCAACCACTAATAACCTAACACAGATGAGTGCTGATTGAGTTTAGCGCTGTGCTGCAACGTGCTAACCGCGGGATGCGATACTGCTCTCCGAGAGTTAAAAAAAACGGGGAGAGACAATCAGGGAAACGGAGAGAGACGAGGCAGGGCTGTGCCGGTGTGTGTTGTGCGCGTTGCGTGCTCTGGGTGGCGCTGGAGGCCGTCGAGTGTCTTTGACCGGAGCTGGAAACACCGAGCAAACATCAAAGCGCTCCTCGGCGCCGTCGGCACGTAGGCGATTCCTCTCCCCGAAACGCCGGATTCCCCGCGGTGCGTACCTGCAGGTAGTAGTGGCCACGGGACTGAGCGTACATCATCAGGTAGCAGTAGTCCAGGTTTTGCTTGGTTCTCCATCTGCAGGCAAGCACAGAGACGGACGGCTGAGCTCGCACGTGAAGGTGGTCGTGCGGCCTGGCACAGAACAATCACCGAACAACGAGTTGAATCGTTGAGGGTAACGCTGTCCCCAGCGACAATTGACTCTCACAGGCAGAGAGAAGGGTAGAGAGGTGCGGGAATCCCATGGAATAAGTGGGAAGGCAGTGAGAACCGGAGCCAACAATTGCCCAAGCTCTGTGGTCCTATATTGGGATGTATGGTCAACGCCATTACCGAGTGTTTATACGCGTAGAAGGAAACTGGAGTACTGGAGAAACACACTCGTGCGAGGGTGGGGGTCAGACTCAATCTCCGTACAGATGGAATACAGCTGTAAATTAAACCACTTGCTGTACTGCCATGGCACCCTGACCATAAGTCAGGAAATGGCAATGTCGACGCCCACGGGTGCGTCATCTACCAACCCCTGCTGCCCGCACAGCGCTGCACTCTAGGCCGCATGCACCAGCGCAGCCCCCCGCGGTAACAGAGGCTTCCCGTGTGTGGCGCTGCGTGCGGTGCTCACCGTGCATCTCTGTGCCGCAGCAGCAACTGCTGCTGCATCCGCTACCGTGCAGGATTAGCTATGACGAATATTATTTAAAGCGTTTGGTATGGCCACTATCATTCTCATAGCAAAGAGTTATCATGCAGGAAGCACCGCTGTGCTTCACAGACAAAGCCTGCAGTAGTTTCATCGTACGGGGTGACGCTGCTATGTGCAATCCCCATTGATTAATTTACGGTGTAATTTTCAATATTTGGCCAATTTGGACCGTGACCCTGGAAAACAATAGCCTGCTCCATTCAAATAACGTCATGGTAACTTTATAATCTACTGTAAAGCAGAGGGACGTAGTATTTCATGGTTACTTCATAACACAGAATTAACTAGGGCAGCCGGCCTGACTCAAATTGTGGACCTCCCAAAACAAGCGGCGATCATGCTACCTGCTGGGTTACGTCACCGCTCCACCCATCACGGGGCACTGAGTGGCCACTCTCATCAGAGTCCCCGCTCACAGCAGCAGCTGCAGCAGCTGACACTTGTGGAGGGCACTTGTGTTGCATAACACACTCACTGCCGTGCGGGCACGGTTATGAGATTTGGAAAAAAACACGATGATGTTGATGATGGGAGGAGGGCATTCCAACGTGGAGCGAGGCGAGGGAAGAAACAAAAAGAGAAGTGAGAAACTGTAGTGTGGCGAGTTGGTGTGTGACTGAGTGGAGTGGGTGAGTAAATGGGTGAGTGAGTGGGTGAGCGAGTGCGTGAATAAGTTGTTGGGACCTGGAGTGTGGTGGTTGAACACAGTGTGGATGAGATGAAGCAGACTGGTTGACCAAACCCTCAACATGGGTGGAGGAATCAACGAGTGAAGTTCACGGAAACAGTAACCATGGTAGCACAGTGGTAACACCTGTGCCTCACAGCAAGAAGGGTTCAATTCCGGATTCGGGTGCCTTTTTTTGGGACGTGTTCTCCCCTTATTCTGCAGAGTGTGACTGTGATTGTCCAATTGAGTGTGAATGAGAGTGTGTGTGCGGGTGATGTGTGTATGTTCTCTCCCTGTTATGCATGGATTTCTTTGCAGAACATTTCCATGCAGAACATCCCAATTCTGAAAAATACACATTGCCCTCGACTACAAAAACTTGGCAGGACTCTCCTGAAGAAGAGTCTTGAAACTCGGTGGGGCTTTCCCGGGTGAACCAGTGTAATAACGATTGTGAATCTCCATGTGGCCGGCTGTGAGCGCGGGGCGCTGGTGCTCGCGGGGTCATACTTGACTCTCTCCAGGGAGTCGCCGAAGGTCTCTCTCAGGTTGCCGAGGTCCGGGTAGTAGCTGGGTGACGGAGACACGACCTCCAAGAGCCCCGAGTTGATTTCGTACGCAAACCTGACAGCCGAGCACGGAAATGAACATCGCACGAAGCGGTGGTGGCGGTCAGAGCAGAACTCGTGTTACCGTCTCTCTCCATGTAGACCACAGTGTGTGCGTGTTTCTTGTTCGTGCGTGCGTGCGCGTAAACACCGTTATGAAGAGCGGTGATGCAGTGTTCGCATGCCACACATGAATGCGGCGAGCCGAGTTCGATTCCCGTTCACGACCAATTAACATAGGTAGCGGTTCTGGGCCTCCCTGAGGTCGACTCAGCCTTAAACGCTCACATGGTACTGTGTGTAAACTAGGCGCCCGGGCATGGCGATAGCCACACCACTCTTTCAAATGTGCACCATGCTGACCTTGATAGGTGCTTGCAAACAGCACTTTCCCCAACAGCCTGTGTAGGCTATACAAGAGGATATTTGTCTTCATAGATCAGCTGACCACAGTAAACATCAAATGAACACAAGAGCTCACCCAGTCTTGAGCTCCTCGACGATCTCGCTCACGTGGTGGACGTTGGTCTGCAGAGGAAAGCGACCATCAACCAGCAGCACAATTGCAAGGAAGGCCCATTCACACCTCTCACACAAAGGTTCATAAATTAGCATATTAATGTAAGATCGATCTTACATCAACATGCTAATTTCTCACATTAACATCACTAGCCCCGCCCACTTCGTTTATGACCCGAGGACTACTACACCCTCTACAACAGTCTGCATTCAGCAGCTTGCCTCCTGATGACGACCGCTTGTGTTGCGATCGAAACGTCGTAGTTTTTTTGTTATTTTCTTTGAACCATCTACGTGACTTTACTGAAAGACCCAAAGAATATGAATTCCTGCAGTCATGAAAGCTTTCAGTCACGACAAATATATAATTGGCGACACTTTGGGCAATAGGCCTCCGTAATTGCACACTTTTATAATAGGCCCATGTTGCCTTTTTTTTTTACCAATCTAGTCTAAGGCCACGGTGTTATTGAAGGTAAAACAAGCTCAGTAACAACCACAAGGGGCCACCAAAGAGGTACTTTCAAGATCTTTGAAAGCGACATAGTCCACACAGTAGAGGACGGCAATTCCAGGGTATTTACAGTGCAGCACCAAGGGGCATCGCTCACCTCCCCGATGAAGACGACGATGATGCAGTCATCCTTCTCAGTAGGCGACAGCTCGTGGATGAGCGAGTTGAGCGTGTCGATAAGGTAGCTCTGCACCTTCCGTTTCACCGTGGGTACTCCCAACACCATGGACACTGCCAGTAACAATAATAAGTTGCTTTTTTACCCAGCAATGTGACGATGAGTCCAACGACTCTCTTTCAGGAGGGTCTTGCTACATTGGATGTTTATTTTAAGATGTTTTCAGCCAATTTTGTGTTCATTCCTATAGGAGGAAACTGGAGCACGCGGAGAAATTCGACGCGAGCGAGGGGAGCAACACTCTATGCCTGTACCAAAGGAAACCGACGGCGATTATTCCCACACCTCCAATCAGCAAGGTTGGCTTCGTGCAATGCGAAATAAGTCACGAAAGCTTTAAGTCAAGATTTAATCACCTCTACGGCGAGTGTTTCCACACAACTAATCGTTCTTTTAACAAACTTCGAGACAAGAAGGCTCATCTGATCGAGTCGCTCACATTTCTGAAGAGATGCCGCATCACCAAGGTAATACCGATCGCCTTCACGCTCACATCTGCTGCTGTCACTTCTCCCAATGCTAAACGGATCTTGTTCAGGGCCGGCCTAGCCCTGATCTCAGAGAGAATAAGATTGCTACTCTTAGGTTTTTTCGGTAAAGTCACGTAGGTAAAAAAATAATACAATTAAAATAATAATAAATGAAAATAAATGAATTTATGAATATTTTTATTTTTTATTTATTTTTTCCTACGTGACTTTACTGAAAAAACCTAAGAGTATGAATCCTTGCAGTCACGAAAGCTTCAAAGCAAGAAAGAATAAGATTGGTCCGATTTGAACTAGACAATTTAGACAAGACTCTCTTGAAATCACACTTAACATTGACGGAAAAAATGTCTACATCTGATTGGGAACATGTAGAAAACATGACAGCCTCTTCAGCCGCCGCAATGTCAGCTAAATGCAAAGATAACCTGATTTACAAGTTCAACCTACTTTGCAAGAAGAAGCCAGATCCATGCATTAAAAAGTTAGACGTTGACAAGATTGTTATCAATCAAAGTAACAGTCCAATTTCCGACAGCCTAAAATCGGTTCTAGCTAAAGGGTTGAATTTCGCAGTCACCCCTAAACACATCCCAGTTGATGATATCATTGCCCAGGTCGACGTAGCCCTTAAGGGTTTGGGACACATTCCTGCAGACGTGGCAATATCGGAAATTGCTGCAATCCTCAAAAACGCTAAGACACCTATTAGCAACATTAGTAAGGAGGAGCGTTTTGAGCTTTCTCAATTAAAAAAGAGAGATGACATCGTCATCCTCTCAGCCGACAAGGGCAATGCCACTGTCATCATGGACAAAGCCACACACAATAACAAAATTCAGGACCTACTTAATGATGGTAGCTATACCAAAATCAATAGAGATCCCACCAACCGCCTGGTTACGAAAACCAACAATATCATCACCGATTCGACACCTTTAATCGAACCAACCAAGCGGTTTTCCTTAAACCCTCTGCTGCTAGACCACCCAGACTGTATGGCTTACCAAAAATCCATAAAGAAGGCACACCACTTCGTCCTATCGTCTCCACCATTGACTCGCACACCTACAAACTGGCCCAATATCTGTCTGAGACCTTACAACCATTCACTGGTAAGACCACCTCAGCTGTACTTAACTCAGCTCACTTGGTATCGTTAATTAAGGAAATATCACTATCTCCATGTGATTTGCTCTTTAGTTTCGATGAAGTATCTTTGTTTACCGAAGTTCCTGTGCCTGACACCATTGCAATCATTGAAGATTTGGTCCAACAAGGACTGAATGCTGATGTACTGGCCCTGGTGAGACACTGCCTCACCATCACTTACTTCACCTGGAATGGAACATTCTACAAAAGTTGAAGGTACCCCAATGGGTTCTCCCTTATCTCCAGTTATAGCCAATGTTTTCACGGAAAATTTTGAGACAGATGCCATCCAGGCATCCACTCTACGTCCGGCCTTGTGGAAGAGGTACATAGATGACACGTTAGTCATCTGGTCACATGGCCCTACCAGCTCTGAACCAATTCCTCAACCACATCAATTCCATACACCCAGCCATCAAATTCACCATGGAGGTGGAAAAGGATGGCAAGTAACCATTCTTGGATGTTTTAATCGAAAAGAAACCAGATGGCTCAATGGGACACTGTCTACAGGAAAGCCACCCATACAGATGCCTACCTAAAACCTGACTCCCACCACCATCCATCCCAGAAGAATTCCCTCATAAAAACTCTACACCATAGAGCTCGTTGTATTTCCGACCATCACCACCGAGCCAGTGAACTGGAGCACGTACACCAAGCCCTCAAGAAGAATGGATATTCAGACTACCCAATTCGTAAAGCTGTCACCCCAACCGTTGGGAGAGAACCACCTGAGGACCCAATTAAAACCATCACCTTGCCATACGTAGCAGGGATCACCAAAATATTTCTAAAATCATGAGCAAACACAACATCCAGGTTCGATTTAACACCGTACATAAAATTCGTGATCTGATCCCATCTGTGAAGGATGCGATCCCTGACATGCAATACCCCGGCGTCTACAAACTAAGCTGTGCCTGTGGCAGTAGTTACATTTGGGAAACTAAGCGACATGTCTCGGACCGTGTTCGTGAACATAAGGCAGACCTGAAACACGGTAGGACCAATACCTCAGCCGTGGCTGATCATTGTTTTAATGCGGTGGGCTCACATAAAATGTATTTCTCCAAGACGAAGGTACTCTGCAAACTCACTGGCTATCAACAAAGATTCGTTCATGAAGCCATCCAGATATATAGACACGGATACAATTTCAACCGAGAAGATGGGTACAAACTGAGCAATCATTGGAAGGACATTATTAACCAGTTTAAGTCATAACTGGCTGTGATGTTTCCATCCTATCTTGCGATGGTAGTAGTTATTTTCGACTCTCTGGTTTTACATTAACAGGTTCCCATGAAAACAGCCGCCGTTTACATTGCCATGCTAATCTCTTACATTGCCATGCTAATCTCTCTCACTTTAACATCACTAGACGCGCCCACTTCGTTTATGACCCTTGGACTACACCCATTTCAAACCTTTTAAACAGCCTGCCTCAGCAGCTTTTCCCCCTCGTGATATTTTTATTATTTTTTATTCACTTTATTTTCATTTTATTTTTGATTATTTTATTGTTCTATCTCCGTGACTTTACTGAAAGACCCAAAGAATATGAATTCCTGCAGTCACGAAAGCTGTAAGGCAAGATTCAACAACATGCTGTGCCGCCTTCTCCTGGCGAGCAAGGTATGGCACCTCCTCAATAACCACAGGGAGTTCCACAGCATGTGTGTGATCCACCAACCCTTGCCACCTCAACAGTGCTGGATCACAGGCCACAGTAAAGAAGCCGTGTGCTCTCGGCCAGCTCTCTCCACGGGCGGTGACAGCGGCAGCGTCATCGCCGCTTGTTGCAACAGAGAAAGTCTCCTTCCTGCTTCCTCTTGGTTTTAAAGTGTTCCACGTTTATGTTGACATTGGCCAAATATCCCAATGCGGAAGATTATTCTCAAATTACTCAATAGGGATGACATAGAGCAACATCAAAAATAACTCCGGGTAAACGAGCGTGATCGTGCATGTCGGCTCTGCATGTCCACGTTGTGGTGGCGAATGCCGCCGTGTGAACACCGGTAAGCCAGGCGGGCCTCACCGCCAGTGCGGCTGGCGCTGGCGTGCACCAGCGGCTGTAGGCCGTGGGGCTGGCTGCGCAGGTGAGGCAGGTAATGGTAGATGCTGGGTACGTGCAGGCTGCCGTGCAGGGTCAGCTCCTTCAGCAGACGTTGCGTCTCGTCTGCACAAAGACAGAGATCCCACGAGAGCCTCAACACAAACACACATCAACAACGGCCGCTATTCGCCATTAAGTGGCGGTGACATCATTACGATGCTACGCCATGCTAATTTACTGTGAGGTTGTCACGTGAAGTATGGAATGCTTGCTGCTGATGGTAGGTCACAGGAAAAACTCAGGTGCCATGGGTTGACTGCCTGAGATGACTAGCATAGCCTGTGCTTCCCACTGTGCCACTTTGCTGCATTGTGGCCACCCGGCGCTCCGCTTGTTGTTCTGAGGGAGACTGCCTCCAATTGCCCAGGAGCTTCCCTCACAAGCCTCCTCCTCCAGAGGTCAATCTTGACACCACTGGTAATAGTCATCAACTCAGGCTCCTTTAAACCAATGCTGGTGAATTGCCAAATAGTTATAGGCAAGGACCCTCTCTGTCACGTAGGTGCCCGTGTTAGCAGTCCCCAGGTGAGCGGTTCCTGGGTGAGCGGTGCACGGGTGAGCAGGGCGGGCGAGGGGGGCTGTCATCCGTACTGGACAGGGCCGCCCAGGAGTCGTTGTCGGTTGACGTCTTGCTGTAGACGGCACGGTACACTTGCGCCAAGATCCGGTGGAGGTCCTCCGATCGCTGCACACTCAGCTGCTCAGCCGCCTGTAGGCGCTCATGCAGCAAGCGCATCTCCCGGAGAGGCGATCCATCCACAAAACCTGCAGGAAGCAACATTCACGTGGACCAGCTCCTTGACTCCATTCCACTCGTTCATCTCATTTAAAGCTCAACTAGAATTGCACGACCTGCTTATAAGTCGGTGCCGAGTCACCTTGTGACAGCTTTCACAAGGACAACTGCTACTGGGGGTGCCCTTCAAACGTTTAACATGAGGCATGAAATAATTTGATGTGCTAAGGCATCGTTGCCCTATAAATGCAAATATTATTATTATTATAAAATATCACCATACAGACCTGCAGTGAAGCCACATGTGATGTTTACTGTCAACCCGTGGCAGCTAGGTCTGTCCCGTGACCTCCTGCCAGCAAGCCTTCGACAAACTGCATGGGGGCCTATGGCACCACGGGCACGTTTGCTCTTGTTTCACAGACGGGACGAGGCGCAGTCCTGCAATTGCGTGCTCACGCCACCGCTGGCGGAAGGGCCTCCACTAAAGAGCCGCTCTACAGGGTATGTGGTCTACTCCTCCATGCTAACCAGACATCATGGAGGTGGGTGTACACACACTTTACACAACCTCACCTGAGCATATTCTTTGGGTCTTTCGGTAAAGTCACGTAGATAGGTTCAAATAAAATAACAAAAAACTAAAACTACGACGTTTCGATCGCAACGCAAGCGTTCATCTTCCTGCAGACTACCTTTAACCTATCTACGTGACTTTACTGAAAGATCCAAAGAATATGAATTCCTGCAGTTACGAAAGCTTCAAGCCAAGATTTCTCACGTGAGCGACTAATCATAAACTGACTTTGGTGTACCGGTGGTGTGGTAAAAGAGGGGGGTGGGGGAGATTTGGGAAGTTTCCCGCGTTTCACAATTGCAAGCTGAACCTTTGTTGCTCTGGATATTTAAAAACGTGTGGAAGCAAAGGGGGAACGTTTCATGCCTCTTTTTTCACGCAGTTACTGGATACACAAAATCACCGAATATAACCAGCCCAGCGTGTGTAGGTATTACATTGTTTGTGCCTCTTCAGGTTCGGTGAGGTCGCATACACACGTGCACACATACAACTCATTAATGAATGGCAACACTCAATTTACCCTTGTACACACATAGGACACGTCTAAATAGGGCAGCAGAGTAGTGCAGCTGTAACACTCGTGCCTCACAGCAAAAAGTTAATTGGTTAGATTCCTGACTCAAGCTTCCGGTATGAAGCTACCGCACTGCCCAGCCCTGCCCTGCCCTGCCCGGCCCAGCCATGTGGTCTTGGCCACGCCAGAAGACGCACTGATATTGCTATCCAGTAGCCCAGCACACAACCTGAAACAAGGAGCTGCTAGTGGTGCCCATAGAGTGATGTCCGGAGAGCAGTGGGGCACATTCCTGGCCAGCTGCTCCCTCACTCCCTATTGTATTCAATGAACGAGGCCTCTTAAGTCCTTCTCTATTGACTTACATAACACACACACATAGTCAGGGCGATTGATGATCCCCGGCACTCCCTGATTCACTCGTCACTCGCCCACTCACTGGTGGCCAGTTACCTCATTATCACTCTTCTTTTGCTACTAACGAGGTCACTGTTCCCGTGAACTCCACTCACCGATACCCCCCACCCGTGTTGAGGATTCGGTCTACCAGACACACACAGCATGTGTTGTTGTATTTAGGTCACAATAACACACCCACCTACTCAATTATTCACCAATCAACTCACCCACCACACTGCAGATCACAACACTTGTTTTCTGTATCCTACCTCACACTGCTCCATTGTGGAGTTCCCTCACTTTTCAAGCTCTTTCAATAACCTTCCTCAATTAAAGAAACGTGATAACTTTTGCCTATTAAAGATCTGAAAGTGCTGCTTGTTGGTAGCTGCTTGACATTTTGGGCCTTTAGGCCTGTGCTCAGCGACTGTATTTAAACACAGGCATCATGGGCAAGGATGATGAATCACGCAGAGAAACTTTTTTTTTACGTACTTTTGAAAAGTTTATGGTTGAAAAATTACGAATAAAAAGAATCTAGGTTTGCTATGAGGGATGACTGTTCATCTCTAGATAAATATAAAAAATTTACTCAAATTTTCCTTCAGTCAAACGGCAACATTATTTCCTCTTCATACGGGCACTCAGAAAGAGCTGTCTACAGCCCTAAGCTCGTGGTGGAAATGCCACATTCCTACAGCACAACCACTTTTGACTCCACTCTCCCCCCCAAAGTGGTGTTCATTTTATCGACCCCAAAAGGATGAACAGCTGCGTCAACTACCCCAACCGCCTCATTTGAAATGTGAGCCGGTGCTTGACTGCTGAATCGCCTGTCTGATACTCGCCTCCAGTGATGGCAAGTAATTTCGGGACCCCAAAGCTGCATGCAATGACCTTTATGTCATTATTACCTGTGGTATTAGCACAGTGTAAAGTCTAGGTTTCGAAGCAAAAACCGGATTCAGCTGACTGGTGAGCTGAAATAATAATAACCATTGCTGCATTTAACATTGTATAAATGACAATTTGGCTGCGTTGTGTAGATGAGGGTTTCACGACATAAAATGTATCAGATCATTACTTCGTGGCTGAACCCAAGAATCGACTGAATATTATCCATAATATATGTTTTTGGGTTAGATCACATTAAAATATTGACTTAAAGCTTTCATAACTGCAGGAATTCATATTCTAACAATATCACGACGTTTGGATCGTAACACAAGCAATCGTCATCAGATGAAAAATCTAGCGGGAGAGCTGCTGAATATATGTTTATATCCCATATATATAGGTAGGAGGTTGCAAAACAACCTCCTACCTCCTCGCGGTGCCGGACGGGCAACACTGTCGTGGGCAGTGCTGTGGGGGGAGGGCCAATGCCCATTGGCCTCTCCCCTCATGGCGTCTGTGACCACCACAGTGGCTAAACGGGGGCTCTGGACGGGTGCGAGGGGCTGGTAACCCCTCCACCTTCAATTAACCACCACTAAACTACGAATTAAACATAAACCTGTAATTAATAAGCTTGTGCCGGAGGCCCCGGGGGGTCAGGCTTTTATGACGTCTCCTGGCCAAACCCCATTTGGCGGAGCCAGGAGATTGAATTTTCACCCTCGGGGCTCCTCCAGAAACAACGAAAAACCATTGCGGATGGCCACGTGGAATGTTCGAACGCTCACTGCGGAGGAGAGGCTGCCACTCCTCTGTCGGGAGCTGGACCGGTACCGCCTGGATCTCTGTGGCATTCAGGAGGTCCGGTGGACCGGTTCTGGCTCCTGCCACCATGAGGGGTGGACAGTCCTCTACTCGGGGCAGGAGACTGCCAAACAACAGGGTGTGGCTCTTCTTCTGAACAAAAGAATGAAGGGGGCGTGGGAGCGTGGCGGTGAGGTGTGGGAAGCTGTAAGCCCCAGGATACTTTGGGCTCGCCTTCCCATCAACCAGAGGCGAGGAGTGGTGGTCGTGGTTACTTATGCCCCCACCGAAGACGAACATCCGTGGAGGGATGCAGGCAAAGCCGATGAGTCAGACGCTTTCTATGACCTCCTGTCACAGGTGCTGGCTAAAGTGGCCACTCGGGACAGAGTCATCTTGTTGGGTGACTTCAATGCCCGAGTTGGTCATGATGCTGGCACCTGGTCTGGAGTGATTGGAAGGCATGGGCCAGATCAGCTCAATAATAACGGTAGGAGGCTGCTAGATTTTTGTGCAGCCCATGGGCTTGTAATTACCAACACGCTCTTCAGGCATCGGCGCATCCACACAACATCATGGATACATGCCGGGTCCAAGCAAGAACATCTGCTGGACTACATAGTGACGGACCAGCGGATGCGAGCCCATGTCCTTGACACCAGGACCTACCGTGGAGCTGATCTGACCTCTGACCATCGACTAGTCATCTGTAAGATGCGCCTGCCATTCTTCCACTCCGGTGGTGGGTGTACACCCAGGACCCCATTCCAACCAAAAGTGGCCTGGTCTCAGCTAGCTGATGAAAGTTGCAAGCGAGAATTTCATCATTGCTTGCAGCTGGGGTTGGCATCGTCCCCCACTCCACCTGATGTCGAGGGTAAATGGGCGAGGTTTAAGACTGTGACTCATGCAGCTGCAATGGCTGCTTTGGGTACGCGGTCCAGACCTCCCCAGAAACCCTGGCTGACGGAGGAGGTGTTCAGGTTAATTGAGAAAAAGCAACAGGCCCACTCTCATCGCCTACAGCATCCCACGTCAGAGAATGAGGAGGTTTACCGCAGCCTTCGCTCGGAGGTTCGGAGAGCCGTAAGGCGCTGTAAGGATGGGTGGTGGTCGCGGGTTGCTGAGGAGATGGAGTCTGCCTCAGTGGCCCGCGATCACAAATCACTATTTAACTCCATCAAAAAAGTAACCTGCAGCGCCACACCTATTACCATCATTAGAGGAAAAAACGGTGATCCAATCTCCGACCCCCAGGAACAGGTTTGCAGATTTGCTGAGCATTTCTGTGAGGTCCTGGGGGAGGGAAAATCTCTCAGCCAGGAAAAAATCATGGCACAAAGTGGGGATAACCCTGCTGAGGCTGCGGTGCCTCAAATATTGGAAGAGGTCACCCCCTGTGAGTGGCTGGCTGAGGTACCAGCTGTTGAGGAAGTACTGAGGGCGATCCGGAGTCTGAGACCAGGGAAGGCACCGGGCAGAGATGATCTCCCAAGCGAAATGCTGAGGGAGGGTGGCGTTTGTGCACAGACTGCCCTATATGACATCATAACAACAGTCTGGACCACTGGACGGGTTCCGCAGGACTGGAAGGATGCCCTGGTGGTCCCCCTCTTTAAGAAGGGGGACCGTACCGACTGTAACAACTACAGGGGCATCTCACTCCTCAGTGTGCCGGGTAAGGTCCTGGCAAGGATTATTCAACATCGCCTTGCTAGGCACGCTGAGGAGAGGCTTGCGGAGCCCCAATGCGGTTTCAGGAAAGGGCGGTCCTGCACAGATGCCATATTTTCTGTCCGTCTGCTACAGCAGAGGTGTAGGGAATTCCAAAAAGACCTACATCTCTGCTTTATTGACCTGGTCAAGGCCTATGATACCATCAGTAGGACTGGGCTCTGGGTTGTTCTTCGTGCTTTCGGAGTCCCTGACCCTCTGCTCACGATCATTAAGGACCTTCATGATGGTGAGCGGGCCCGGGTAAAACTACGTGGCCGGGAGTCGGAACCTTTCCCTGTACACCTTGGGGTGCGACAGGGATGTCCTCTGGCTCCCACATTATTTAACATCTATTTCGACTGCGTAGTTCGTGAAGCCTTCAATAGCTGTACCGGGGGAATTACCATTTGGTACAGATATAATGGGAGGCTGATCGACGCCCGGGTGCGATCAAGGGATGGCTCCCTATTGGTCAACCACGTTATGTATGCCGATGATTTGGTAATAGCTGCTCATTCAGAAGAGGAGTTGGAGACGCTGCTGCTGAGACTGGAGCGTGCCACTAAGAGGTGGGGCCTTACCATCAGCCCCACCAAAACTAAGCACCTGCCTGGGTATTTTGTACCATCGGGCACTCCACCCCCACAACTCCCAATCGGTGATGGGGCAGTTGTGGAGAGAGTGGAGAGTTTCCCATACCTGGGCAGTGTGCTTATGACTGGCTCCAGTTTATCAGCAGAGGTCTCACTCCGAATCAGTCGAGCGGCAATATCTTTTCATCGGTTGCGTAACGCTGTGTGGAAGCTACCTGGTCTGTCGCTCCGCACGAAGCTTCAGGTCTTCTCGGCCACGGTCATTCCCTCCCTTCTCTACGCTTGCGAAACGTGGACCCCCCTAGTGGAGCATCTTCGCCGGTTGGAAACATTTAGGCTGGCCTGCCTACGATCCATCCTGGGTTTAACCAGGCTGGATTGTGTGAGGAGCTCACAAGTCCTTGAAAGATCTGGGCAAAGTCCCATCAGTGAGCTCCTCCGGCAGGCAAGGCTGCGTTGGCTGGGTCATGTAGCCCGCATGCCCAGCCACCGCATGCCTAAACAGCTTTTGTTCGGCCGGATCGAGGGGGCTAAACGGGCGCGGCACGGGCTAGAGAAGAGATGGAGTGATGTGGTACAGGAGGACGTGGAGCTGAGTGGACTTGCCGATGACTGGTACCAGCGGTGTCAAGATCGGCCTCAGTGGAGGAGGCTCGTGAAGGACGCTACTGGGCAGTTGGAAGCAGTCGCCCTCCAACAACAACGGAGGGCGGAGGAGCGACGCTCACAACAACGAGCGGAGCGCCGGGTGGCTAAAGCACAGCAAGTTGGCACAGTAGGGGGCACAGGTGGTGGATCAGCCAGTCATCTCGGTTATCTCGGTCAGTCGACCCGTGGCACCTGGGTCTGCCCCGTGACCTCCTGCCAGCGGGCGTTCGACACTTCACGTGGCCTCAGGGTGCACATGGCCTGGCACAAGCGTCGTGGTGACGTCACCGCCACTTAGTGGCGAATGGCGGTTGTTGTTGTTGTTATATCCCATATATTCATAATCTACGTGTTAAACTATCCCATATATTCTTTCCTGCCTCAGCAGCTCTCCCGCTCTATTTGTAAGGAAAACACGAGGCACATGCTGCTGGTCTGGTTTCTCGAGAACGCCTCTGCCCAGGTATGACAACCGCTGGCGCCGACCGGTCACTGCCACTCCCATCTCCTACCACGGCTCAACAGAGCTGCTCTTATAAGCCCTGCTAAAAGAATCATTTAAATCGCATACCGAAAAGGCAATTACAGGAATTAAACGTAATGGTACATTGCAAAACCACCGTGATCACGCAACTAATTACTCCAGCCCGCAAGCGGCCGCAACGGGACATGGTGGTCGGCGCTAATTTATGTGACCGGACCGGCAAGCGAGTCGTCCTTCGCCCATGCCGAGACAATTATCACGGCAGATACTCGTGAGGTGGAGGTGGTTGCACATTCATGGCACCGCGACACGTGCAGGCACGACGTCCAGTTTTCTGGCACCACAGGCGATGCTGCCAAAAATCTTGAGGGGACCTATCCAGTCACCACATGGTCCATGCTGAACCACACATTGCTACATCATGAACCTTGAACCACACAGAGTCCATGGAAACAAAACAATATACCTATGCTCACGAGAACATCAATATTGATTTGTTTGTGCAGTTTTCCAATTTTTGCTGTGTTTTATATTGGGTTGCTTTTTTACGATTTTTCTTTGCTACATTGGTGTACAGTACTTGTTTTTACGTTATTGTTCTTGTCATTGTGGTGACTCGGGTCACTCTTGCAAATAAGAATTATTTTGCTCTCTTGAGTTCTCACCTGATACACAAAATTAACTTGTTTCACAACCTTGATGAACATAGGCCAATAATAATCCTGATCAAGGCACATTTGAAATGCATAACCATGATCTTCCTGCTGGTGCACACACCTCCGATTTGCACGGTTGGCTACGTATGGTACGAAAGAAGTTCAACATCCATACATACATGGTGCTGGATGGATCGTTGCTTTTCAGGATCGTAAGAGAAAGCTTGCAGAGGCCTTCATCCAGCACTGAATTGATAATGGCTGTTGCAGATTAGAATGAACTGTTATCCACATATTTTAAAATAAAAAAAATATATACATGTGTTTTACTTACTTACTCCTCTTTGCTCCTTGTCGAGAAAAAGGCCCCAACCAACCCACGCCATGCCGGACAATCTTTAGCAGCTTTCTCACATGTGTTATACACATACATGTCTAATATAGGGTGTTTTGGGTTAGATCGCGTCAATATGAATGTCGTTAAACCCGCCATCACCCGACACAGCCAATTGGCGGGGTTAACAACACATTGATATTTACGCAATCTAACCCAAAACACTTATATTATGGATATTGGTCGCGAAAGCCTACGTGTTAAACTGACGCATATATGTTTTATACAAATAAACAGTCCACACATGCTCATAAGAACATTGCCTAAAACCCCACTGAATTGTATGCCATAATAACCCTGATCAACACACATTTGAAAAGCCCTATGTTTATCCACACACATGTAGTACCGTTGAGGATGCGTGGACACCCGAGTAGAGGCACACGTATTTATTTCACAACAGTCACTGGGGACATACAGTACTGGAGGGAGTATCGGCCCCCTCACCCGGATAGCTGGGAACACACGGCTAGCTACCCCTAGCCTGCCTCCTAATCCTCCAAATACTGGGCTAGGGGAGGCTGTCTGGCCCGACACTGGTCAGTCGGGCTACGGTACCCGGAGTCCCAGAGCACTAGCTCTGGTTCACGGGACCACGCCGCTGGCTCGGTCCTGCGCGGCCCTGACAAGGGCGGCGTCCCAGGGGAGTCCAGGGCTCTAGCTAGGCAGTCTTCGGTCTTCAAGAGTTTACTTAAACATTCTGCCCCGAGCCCTCTGACACATCCCCCTTTATACTCCACCCCCGCTGAGGGGTGGGGCCCCGGGCTGCCTGGTGCGGACGTCGTTGAGAGCCCCCCCCCCCGTGCACTCACGTAGCCCCGCCCACTGTGTTTGTTTCCCATAAGCTGCCATGCATAACGGCTCTCTCTCTAACACCCCTACACATACAGCTCCTCCGTAACACCCCTACACACATTTTACATTCCAGTAATGTCGATGATCCCAGCTCATGGCTCGCATCGCACCACATCACGGGTGGCTCTGGGAGGGTGGCTTTAACAGGATAAGTGAGGCTCATCTGCCAGCCTTGTAACCCCGAGCTCCACGTCTCTTCACGGACTTAAATCTCAGCTCCTAGTTACTGGCTCTCCTCGACAATGTATCGATTCCTCTACCCATGTTGAGGACTCGGATCTACCAGACTGACAGTTGCATCTCATCCATAGCGTTCAACCACCATACTGCAGGTCACAAAACACGCGAACTTACCCACCCACTTACTTATCCACTCACAAGACACTGCAGGTAACACCACTTCTCATTCTGATTATTCCCTCGCACCATTTCATTTTGAAATTCCCTCTCGTCTCTTTTCCAAAGCTAGCAGACTTGTTCATTTAAAGAATCGTGTTAACTCTTATCAATTCAAACCTTGATAGTGCTGTCTGGATTTGAAGCTTTCGTGACTGCAGGAATCCATACTCTTTGGTTCTTTCGGTAAAGTCACGTAGATAGAAAACAATGATATATCACGACGTTTCGATCGCAACACAAGCAGTCGTCCTCAGGCGGAAAAAATAATCCAGCAGTGGAACTGCTGAACTGCTGGCCACCTGATGTTTTAGGCCTTTGCTCAGCAAATGTTCAAACATACAGGGTCCAGGATCTCAAAAGTAGATCAGTAATTGCAGATTCCACTGCCCTTTACCTCCACAACATTAATTCCAGCATCTACTCAGCATGACATGTTGCTCTGTATGTGTACTGTGGTGTATACTGTGATGTGTACAGCATGTTGCTCTGTATGTGTACTGCCGTGGACTGTGTGTGTGTGTGCACTGTGTGTTGAGTGTGTTGTGTGTGTTGTGTGTGTTGAGTGTGTTGTGTGTGCACTGTGTGTGTGTTGAGTGTGTTGTGTGTGTGCACTGTGTGTGTGTTGTGTGTGCACTGTGTTGTGTGAGTACCGAGCGAGGCGGGCTTGAAGGCCAGCTTCCAGGAGAAGTAGGAGGCGGCGGCGGCGCACATGAGCAGCACGGCCAAGGCGCAGCGCCTCCACCTCATCTCATCGCGGCGGCGCGGATCCCTCCTCCTCCTCTCCCCGGGGCCCAGAGTCCTGGCGCAGGGGGCCCAGCTCGCCTCCTCGGGGCCCAGGTCGCCCCCGGTCGCCTGTCTCCTCTGTGCAAGGCCCTGCTCCCTCTCGCTCTCCCCGCCTCGTGTGACGAGGGCCCCTCTGCTCCCCTCACTCGGCCAGGGCCCCGCCTCTGTCCACGCCGCTGCCCATGGCCGTGGGGAGGCGGAGGGAGACGCCGCGGCCCGCCCCGGGCTGGAGGCCTCTTCGCTCCCCTCGAGCCTCCTCCTCCTCCCCTCCTCTTCTTCTGTCGCTCGCGGCAGCCGAGGGCTGGAGGGCGAAGCGACGGCCTCGCACTGCGGGGGGGGGGGCGGTCGGGGTGGGGGGCAGAATGAGAGGGAGGGGCGAGAGAGATGGGGGGGGGGCGCTGAGATGCGCGAGAGAGTGGTGGGGGGGGTATCGATGAGGCGTGGCGAACAGCGGTGGGTCGCGAGGAGTCGATACTAATGTACAGTATTGGAGATGTGTGGTGGGTGACGAGATGTAATAGGGCACAGAGATCACGAGATGGAGGGGGGTTATTTAGGCGGTAGCGGCGACAGAGGGAGCAATGAGGTCATCGTCTGGATTAAGTTTCGCATATAACAATACCCGTGGTCGGGTTTATCTGTAAACTATTAACAATGACGATGATGATTAACTATGACGGAGTGCACGTGGGACGGGCACCCGGCCCGCAGGGAGGCGCCGCTGCCTCAGGGGCCGTCCATAAATGACGTCACGCGAATTTGGACGATTTTTGCCCCCCCCCTCGTCACACGGCGTCACAAAAAGTCAGACCCCCCCCTCAAATATGACGTCACAAAGCTCTGCCCCCCCCCCAAATATAAAACATGCTTCAAATCGCTTTAAACTATTGTCATTGTAGTGCGTATTTAATGTGGCGCTGCACTCTGATGTTGTAGGGGAAAACATTTATTAAAAAGTATATTTCATGACGTAGAACGTGTTGTCTATATTCATTTAAAGTTGCGCATTTTGATGTCACATTTCTCACCCCCCCCCCTCGTCACAAATGTCTGACCCCCGCCCCTAAGTTCGTGACGTCAGTTATGGACGGCCCCTCACAGGCGCAGCCTGCGGTGGTGTCACAACAGGGGGCGGTGTAGCTGCTGCCGCTGTCCGTGATCTCAATTTGAGTCATTTGCGGTGGAATTTGTGAGTATCGGGACATGTTGGCCAATGCCAGTTCCGCTGTGTGCGGGTTTAGTTATGGGAGGAAACCAGAGAACCCAGAGGAAACCCATGCCGAGAACAGGAGGAGCACACGCACACACACACCCACACACACACGCACACACACACCCACACACGCACACGCACACCCACACACGCACACGCACACCCACACACGCACACGCACACCCACACACGCACACACACACCCACACACACACGCACACACACACCCACACACGCACACGCACACCCACACACGCACACGCACACCCACACACGCACACGCACACCCACACACGCACACACACACCCACACACACACGCACACACACACCCACACACGCACACCCACACACGCACACGCACACCCACACACGCACACGCACACGCGCACACGCACACCCACACACCCACACACGCACACGCACACACGCACACGCCGCAGAGAAAGGCCCCGAGTCGGGGAATCGAATCCAGGTCCTTTGTTGCTGCGAGTGGCACCAGCGTCACGAAGGTGAAGAGACGGGGAGGTGAGGTGAGGGCGGGGAGGGTGAGGGAGGTGAGGTGAGGGAGGTGAGGGCGGTGAGGTGAGGGCGGGGAGGGTGAGGGAGGTGAGGTGAGGGAGGTGAGGGCGGGGAGGGTGAGGGAGGTGAGGGTGGTGAGGTGAGGTGAGGGTGGTGAGGGCGGGGAGGGTGAGGGAGGTGAGGGCGGGGAGGGTGAGGGAGGTGAGGTGAAGGAGGTGAGGGTGGTGAGGTGAGGTGAGGGCGGTGAGGTGAGGTGAGGGAGGTGAGGGAGGTGGGGGAGGTGAGGGAGGTGGGGGAGGTGAGGGAGGTGGGGGAGGTGAGGGAGGTGAGGGAGGTGAGATGAGGTGAGGGAGGTGAGGGCGGTGAGGGAGGTGAGGGTGGTGAGATGAGGTGAGGGAGGTGAGATGTGGTGAGGGAGGTGAGGGTGGTGAGATGAGGTGAGGGAGGTGAGGGTGGTGAGATGTGGTGAGGGAGGTGAGATGAGGTGAGGGAGGTGAGGGAGGTGAGGGCGGTGAGATGAGGGAGGTGAGGGAGGTGAGGGTGGTGAGATGAGGTGAGGGAGGTGAGGGTGGTGAGATGTGGTGAGGGAGGGGAGGTGAGGGCGGTGAGATGAGGTGAGGGAGGTGAGGGCGGTGAGATGAGGTGAGGGAGGTGAGGGAGGTGAGATGCGGTGAGGGTGGTGAGGGAGGTGAGATGAGGTGAGGGAGGAGAGGGAGGTGAGATGAGGTGAGATGAGGTGAGGGAGCGAGGTGAGTGAGGTTAGGGAGATGAGGGAGGTCAGGGAGGTGAGGTGAGGGAGGTGAGGGAGGTGAGGGCGGTGAGATGAGGTGAGGGTGGTGAGGGAGGTGAGGGAGGTGAGGGCGGTGAGATGAGGTGAGGGTGGTGAGGGAGGTGAGGGAGGTGAGGGAGGTGAGGGAGGTGAGGTGAGGGAGGTGAGATGAGGTGAGGGAGGTGAGGTGAGGGAGGTGAGATGAGGTGAGGGAGGTGAGATGAAATGAGGGAGGTGAGATGAGGTGAGGGAGGTGAGGGAGGTGAGGGAGGTGAGGGCGGTGAGATGAGGTGAGGGAGGTGAGGTGAGGGAGGTGAGATGAGGTGAGGGTGGTGAGGGAGGTGAGGGAGGGAGCGAGGTGAGGGAGGTGAAATGAGATGAGGTGAGGGAGGTGAGGGAGGTGAGATGAGATGAGGTGAGGGAGCGAGGTGAGGGAGGTGAGATGAGATGAGGTGAGATGAAATGAGGGAGGTGAGATGAGGTGATGGCGATGTGCGGCCTGAGGTCGCCCTCTCGTGGACTCGCGAGGCAGCAGCAGCAGCAGACATCGCGGCTATCGCGATTGCTGTCGAAACGTCGTGATTTATTTTGTTTTATTTCTACCTACGTGACTTTACCGAAAGAACCCAAGAGTAATATTTAATTCTAGATTTGAAGCTTTCGTGACTGCAAGGATTCATATTCTTAGGTTTTTTCGGTAAAGTCACGTAGGTAAAAATTTAAAATAAAAATTAATAAAAATAAAATTTACGACGTTTCGGAGGCAACACAAGCTTCTGTCTTCAGGTGGAACCGTCACAGCACGATTGCCGTATCAAGTGCAACATATGCACAGCGATGCCACTGTTAGTGCATTCCAAACAGGTTAGTTAAATGATAACAGTGAACCGGTAACCGCTTTCGCAATCGCTTACCGTTTCACTGGTTAGGAACCAGTCACCGATTCCAGTGGAATGTTCCAGTAATGAAGACGCTACTTGGCACTTGCTGGACATTTCTGTATCTGTGGCAAACTGATAACCGATATTAACAGTCCGAATGATAAGTTACAGAAACGTACAATAACTGAAATTGCTGTGCCACATTGGCCTGCTGATGACCACCCACGACATGCCCCCATGGTTGGGACGTCACGGAGGTCATCTGGATTTGACCTCCGGCCGCTTGGCTCTGGGGTGGAGTGAGCGGCGCGCCATCGGAAGGAACGTCGCGAGCTCAAATCCTGATTGGGGGTTGACTCAGCCCATTATACTTTGCAGGGTCGATACAATAGGTATCACTTTGTGGGGGAGATCAACAGTGGTTGTCCTATGTAGAGGCTGGTCTCCGCCATAGGGATGTGGAATGTCCACCACTGACTCATTTCACATACATCTGTAAACGTGTTTTGAATTATGCACATTGATACGGCATTGTGTCGAGCACACGTGTCCCCCCTCCCGAATCCTCTCCTCCCATCTCATCTCCGCCCATCTCCTCTTCGCCCCTCCCATCTCCCCACGTCTCCTCCCATCTCCCCACGTCTCCTCCCATCTCCCCACGTCTCCTCCCCCGCCCCTCCCATCTCCCCATCTCCCCTCCCATCTCCCCACGTCTCCTCCCATCTCCCCATGTCTCCTCCCCTCTCCCCATGTCTCCTCCCCTCTCCCCATGTCTCCTCCCCCGCCCCTCCCATCTACCCATCTCCCCTCCCATCTCCCCACGTCTCCTCCCATCTCCCCATGTCTCCTCCCCTCTCCCCATGTCTCCTCCCCCGCCCCTCCCATCTACCCATCTCCCCTCCCATCTCCCCACGTCTCCTCCCATCTCCCCACGTCTCCTCCCATCTCCCCATGTCTCCTCTTCGCCCCTCCCATCTCCCCATGTCTCCCCCCATCTCCCCATATCTCCTCCCCCGCCCCTCCCATCTCCCCACGTCTCCTCCCATCTCCCCACGTCTCCTCCCATCTCCCCACGTCTCCTCCCCCGCCCCTCCCATCTCCCCATCTCCCCACGTCTCCTCCCATCTCCCCATGTCTCCTCCCCTCTCCCCATGTCTCCTCCCCCGCCCCTCCCATCTACCCATCTCCCCTCCCATCTCCCCACGTCTCCTCCCATCTCCCCATGTCTCCTCCCATCTCCCCATGTCTCCTCCCCCGCCCCTCCCATCTCCACACGTCCCCTCCCATCTCCCCACGTCTCCTCCCATCTCCCCATGTCTCCTCCCCCGCCCCTCCCATCTCCCCATCTCCCCTCCCATCTCCCATCTCCCCACGTCTCCTCCCATCTCCCCATGTCTCCTCCCCCGCCCCTCCCATCTCCACACGTCCCCTCTCATCTCCCCACGTCTCCTCCCCCGCCCCTCCCATCTCCCCATCTCCCCACGTCTCCTCCCATCTCCCCATGTCTCCTCCCCCGCCCCTCCCATCTCCCCATGTCTCCTCCCCCGCCCCTCCCATCTCCCCACGTCTCCTCCCATCTCCCCACGTCCCCTTCCATCTCCCCACGTCTCCTCCCATCTCCCCATGTCTCCTCCCCCGCCTCTCCCATCTCCCCATCTCCCCACGTCTCCTCCCATCTCCCCACGTCTCCTCCCATCTTCCCACGTCTCCTCCCATCTCCCCATGTCTCCTCCCCCGCCCCTCCCATCTCCCCATCTCCCCACGTCTCCTCCCATCTCCCCATGTCTCCTCCCCCGCCCCTCCCATCTCCCCATCTCCCCACGTCTCCTCCCATCTCCCCATGTCTCCTCCCCCGCCCCTCCCATCTCCCCATCTCCCCACGTCTCCTCCCATCTCCCCATGTCTCCTCCCCCGCCCCTCCCATCTCCCCATCTCCCCACGTCTCCTCCCATCTCCCCATGTCTCCTCCCCCGCCCCTCCCATCTCCCCATCTCCCCACGTCTCCTCCCATCTCCCCATGTCTCCTCCCCCGCCCCTCCCATCTCCCCATCTCCCCACGTCTCCTCCCATCTCCCCATGTCTCCTCCCCCGCCCCTCCCATCTCCCCATCTCCCCACGTCTCCTCCCATCTCCCCACGTCTCCGCTCCGCCCCTCTCCCTGCGGCAGCAATGAGAGGAGGAGGGTCACGGAGCGCGTGAGTGCCGAGGGTGGCGCGAGTCGGCGAGGGAGGGAGGAGCTGAGAGCGCCACTGCAGGACCATGGCGACGCGGAACAGAGCGGTACGGCCCGGCGTGAGTCCAAGAGAGTGTGAGACAGGGAGTGTGCGTGTGTGTGACAGGGAGTGTGTGTGTGATAGGGTGTATGTGTGACGAGGAGTGTGTGTGACAGGGAGTGTGTGTGTGTGATAGGGAGTGTGCGTGTGTGACGAGGTGTGTGTGTGTGTGTGAGACAGGGAGTGTGTGTGTGACAGGGTGTGTGTGTGAGACGGGGTGTGTGTGTGTGTGACGAGGTGTGTGTGTGTGAGACGAGGAGTGTTATGTGTGTGTGACAGGGAGTGTGTGTGACAGGAAGTGTGTGACAGGGAGTGTGTGTGTGAGACAGGGTGTGTGTGTGTGTGTGACAGGGTGTGTGTGTGTGAGACGGGGGGTGTGTGTGTGTGTGACGAGGTGTCTGTGACGAGGTGTGTGTGAGACGAGGAGTGTTATGTGTGTGTGACAGGGTGTGTGTGTGTGACAGGGTGTGTGTGTGTGACAGGGTGTGTGTGTGTGAGACAGGGTGTGTGTGTGTGACAGGGTGTGTGTGTGTGTGACGAGGAGTGTGTGTGACAGGGTGTGTGTGTGTGACACACACACCCTGTCACACACACTCGAGGTTTAAGACTGTGACTCATGCAGCTGCAATGGCTGCTTTGGGTACGCGGTCCAGACCTCCCCGGGAACCCTGGCTGACGGAGGAGGTGTTCAGGTTAATTGAGAAAAAGCGACAGGCCCACTCTCATCGCCTACAGCATCCCACGTCAGAGAATGAGGAGGTTTACCGCAGCCTTCGCTCGGAGGTTCGGAGAGCCGTAAGGCGCTGTAAGGATGGGTGGTGGTCGCGGGTTGCTGAGGAGATGGAGTCTGCCTCAGTGGCCCGCGATCACAAATCACTATTTAACTCCATCAAAAAAGTAACCTGCAGCGCCACACCTATTACCATCATTAGAGGAAAAAACGGTGATCCAATCTCCGACCCCCAGGAACAGGTTTGCAGATTTGCTGAGCATTTCTGTGAGGTCCTGGGGGAGGGAAAATCTCTCAGCCAGGAAAACATCATGGCACAAAGTGGGGATAACCCTGCTGAGGCTGCGGTGCCTCAAATATTGGAAGAGGTCACCCCCTGTGAGTGGCTGGCTGAGGTACCGGCTGTTGAGGAAGTACTGAGGGCGATCCGGAGTCTGAGACCAGGGAAGGCACCGGGCAGAGATGATCTCCCAGGCGAAATGCTGAGGGAGGGTGGCGTTTGTGCACAGACTGCCCTATATGACATCATAACAACAGTCTGGACCACTGGACGGGTTCCGCAGGACTGGAAGGATGCCCTGGTGGTCCCCCTCTTTAAGAAGGGGGACCGCACAGACTGTAACAACTACAGGGGCATCTCACTCCTCAGTGTGCCGGGTAAGGTCCTGGCAAGGATTATTCAACATCGCCTTGCTAGGCATGCTGAGGAGAGGCTTGTGGAGCCCCAATGTGGTTTCAGGAAAGGGCGGTCCTGCACAGATGCCATATTTTCTGTCCGTCTGCTACAGCAGAGGTGTAGGGAATTCCAAAAAGACCTACATCTCTGCTTTATTGACCTGGTCAAGGCCTATGATACCATCAGTAGGACTGGGCTCTGGGTTGTTCTTCGTGCTTTCGGAGTCCCTGACCCTCTGCTCACGATCATTAAGGACCTTCATGATGGTGAGCGGGCCCGGGTAAAACTACGTGGCCGGGAGTCGGAGCCTTTCCCTGTACACCTTGGGGTGCGACAGGGATGTCCTCTGGCTCCCACATTATTTAACATCTATTTCGACTGCGTAGTTCGTGAAGCCTTCAATAGCTGTACCGGGGGAATTACCATTTGGTACAGATATAATGGGAGGCTGATCGACGCCCGGGTGCGATCAAGGGATGGCTCCCTATTGGTCAACCACGTTATGTATGCCGATGATTTGGTAATAGCTGCTCATTCAGAAGAGGAGTTGGAGACGCTGCTGCTGAGGCTGGAGTGTGCCACTAAGAGGTGGGGCCTTACCATCAGCCCCACCAAAACTAAGCACCTGCCTGGGTATTTTGTACCATCGGGCACTCCGCCCCCACAACTCCCAATCGGTGATGGGGCAGTTGTGGAGAGAGTAGAGAGTTTCCCATACCTGGGCAGTGTGCTCATGACCAGCTCCAGTTTATCAGCAGAGGTCTCACTCCGAATCAGTCGAGCGGCAATATCTTTTCATCGGTTGCGTAACGCTGTGTGGAAGCTACCTGGTCTGTCGCTCCGCACGAAGCTTCAGGTCTTCTCGGCCACGGTCATTCCCTCCCTTCTCTACGCTTGCGAAACGTGGACCCCCCTAGTGGAGCATCTTCGCCGGTTGGAAACATTTAGGCTGGCCTGCCTACGATCCATCCTGGGTTTGACCAGGCTGGATTGTGTGAGGAGCTCACAAGTCCTTGAAAGATCTGGGCAAAGTCCCATCAGTGAGCTCCTCCGGCAGGCAAGGCTGCGTTGGCTGGGTCATGTAGCCCGCATGCCCAGCCACCGCATGCCTAAACAGCTTTTGTTCGGCCGGATCGAGGGGGCTAAACGGGCGCGGCACGGGCTAGAGAAGAGATGGAGTGATGTGGTACAGGAGGACGTGGAGCTGAGTGGACTTGCCGATGACTGGTACCAGCGGTGTCAAGATCGGCCTCAGTGGAGGAGGCTCGTGAAGGACGCTACTGGGCAGTTGGAGGCAGTCGCCCTCCAACAACAACGGAGGGCGGAGGAGCGACGCTCACAACAACGAGCGGAGCGCCGGGTGGCTAAAGCACAGCAAGTTGGCACAGTAGGGGGCACAGGTGGTGCATCAGCCAGTCATCTCGGTCATCTCGGTCAGTCGACCCGTGGCACCTGGGTCTGCCCCGTGACCTCCTGCCAGCGGGCGTTCGACACTTCACGTGGCCTCAAGGTGCACATGGCCTGGCACAAGCGTCGTGGTGACGTCACCGCCACTTAGTGGCGAATGGCGGTTGTTGTTGTTGTTGTTGTGTGTGACAGGGTGTGTGTGTGTGACGAGGTGTGTGTGTGGCGAGGTGTGTGTGTTACAGGGAGTGTGTGTGTGTGTGGCGAGGTGTGTGTGTGTGAGACGGGGTGTGTGTGTGTGTGACGAGGTGTGTGTGGTGAGGTGTGTGTGTGTGGCGAGGTGTGTGTGTTACAGGGAGTGTGTGGGTGTGTGACGAGGTGTGTGTGTGTGACAGGGAGACAAGCCGGCATCTCCATGGGTACACACTGTATAGACGATACACTATCCTGGGGTGTACAGTCTCAGGAGTATACAGTGTAGACCTATGGATTGTACAGTGTAGACTATATACTGTATGGCACGTATGGTTTGTAGTGTGTGGAAACAATATGGGAAATGGCAACACGAAGACGCGTGTCTTCCATGCCTGCAATGTCCTTTTGTATCAGTGCCTATTTGTCCATGTTCCTCCACGTCTGCTTTTCGTGTTTAGTTTGTTGTCCTTCCTCGGCACCTCCGATTATCACGGTTGGCTACGTACGGTACGAAGGAAGCCCAACATACATACATGTCCCCGTGTCCCATTGTCTCCATGTGGCTGTAACTTCTGAGTTTGGTGGCTGCATGGCTGACCCTCCTGCTCACCCACACTGATCACGCGTACGACAGAGACGAAAGTTCTCTGTGAAGCCCACATAGGCTCTTGGGGCAAGTGCAGGTTAGCGAGCACCTGTTTTGGCCAACACGGCGCGGGTTTACACAGAAACACAGAGACGACGCTATTGGTCAGAATGCAGAGTAAAGCAGTCGGGGTGATTGGTGATCCAGCACTCACCAAATCACTCCGGTTGCTCGCTCCTCACCTAGTGGGCAGTCGCCTCCTCATCGCCCTTCTATCGCAACTACCACGGCTAATTCTCCCGAGACCTTCACCGGTTGATTCCTTCACACGTGTTGAGGATTTGGTCTACCAGACACTGACTCTTTCGTCTCATCCACAACTCACTCGCCCACTCACCTACCCACTCTTCAATCACCCACCTACTCACCCACCAACTCACTCACCCACTCACCTACTCATTGCTGCTGTGGCTCGGTTGAATTAGCAAAGTTAGCATCGGTTCACAATACACTCCACGATTTGTTCAGGATCTCTGCAGTCATGGTGCGGTCCAATATCGAGTCTTTGTTCAGGCCGTCGCCATTAGCTCAGAGTTTTTCTCCGACATTGTTCAGCGTTGAATTTTGAGCTAACGACAAGAGCCTGAGCCATTCACAGGGACGGTTCACAGGACCCGGGTCTAGATTGATTTGGGTGAGAGGGTGGGACGCACCGGTATGGCAAGTCGGGAGGGTGCGCAGAATAGCGTGCAGGAGTGGCCCGTGTGCTCTGTGCGATGAACCCCAGGGTCCGCCACCGGCTTCCGAGAGGTCACCCGACCTGCGATCGCCCCCCGTCGGCGGGGCCCTGTGCGAGCTGCTCGCCGTCACGTCCCACTTTCACTCGCTGCTAGGGCCCGTCAAGGCCCTCAAGTTTGTTCGCGAGGGCCATGGCCCCGAGTGTGCCCTGGTCGGTTCGGGCTTCGAGTTGCTGCGGACCCTGGGCCCCGCATGCTCCCCGGCGGGCCAGCTGCTGGAGGGCGCGGTGCGGGGCCAGCAGGTCGGGCACGGCTGCGGTGGCACGAGCGTAGCGGTGCTGGCCGGGGAGTGGGGCAGGGCGCTGGCTCGCTGCGTGAAGGAGAGCGCCGTGCCTCTCCCCGAAGTCACCCGCACGGCCGTCGAAGCAATGGACGAATGTGCCCGAGCGGTGATGATGCTGACCTTCCCAATAGCGCCGTCATGTTTCGTCGACAGTGACGAAAATGATGACGATAATGACGATGAAGAAGCTGGGTCTAGCCTGGCGACAGAGGATTCAGGGCGATTGTCGTGCGATGGAAGTACTGTGGCGCCCAACCCAGGCAGCTCCGCTCGATGGGACCAGGCCGCTCTGTGCGTGAGCAACTCCAGGGCGGCAGCTCAACCCCGGCGACTGCTCAGCCGGCATTTCCACTCGACCTCGGCCAAACCACGTGGCGCCTACGGCTCGACTTGTTCGTCCTGCGGTGAAGATCACGGTTGTTGTCCAAACGCGGGCGAGCCAGTTCCCAGCGAGGACGTTACCAAGACTCACGTTCTGCCTCGCCGGCCGTCGACGCGCAGCGGCACGAGAAGCGAGGTGCCGACCGCGGTGCGCGGAGTGGGCCGACTCGCGCGGGGGCTGAGCCACGGCCAGGAGCGGGAGATGGGGCTGGCTTGGGACACGTACCTCGCTCAGATACACGCGCGCCGCGGCTTGGCGTCGCTGCCGGAGTTCGACCTCCGGCGCATCGTCACGGTGCTCACGCCGGGGCGGAGTGAGGACGCGTCCCGAGTCGTGGACGGCTACTTGACGAGCGTGCCCGCCACTGACGCTGCCGTCGCCAGGAGTCTGAGCGGAAGGCCACTCGGCGCTCTGCTGTTTGGGGGGGACCTCACCGCCGACCATCGCCACCCAGGCTTTCAGGGACTCGAGCGTGGACAGGTAGTGTTCTGGTGCGTAATGGAGCGCGAGCAAAATGGGTTTAGCACTCCGGGCAGCCATCCCGGCACCAGCGAACCGCATGGGCCGCGACAGCCGGGATCGACGAATTCCGGCTCGCGGCCTGCGCCCGACGCGACGTCGCCCTGGCAAGCAGAAGAGCAGGACGCGTGGCTGGAGGAGACGGTGCTGGCCCTGAGCGGCACACGAGCACGGTTGGTGCTGGCTCGTGGGGAGGTCTGCCCGCGGCTCGCCGAGCGCGGCAACAACCTCGGCATCGTCTTCCTGCCTCGAGTGCCGTCGGCCGTGCTGCGCGCCGTGTCCCAGGCGAGCGGAGCAAAGATACTCGCCTACCCATGCCAGGCCGGCGCCTCCCACGCGGCCACCCTTTCTCTGGAGTTGATTGACGAGGAGCTGGATGCGGCCGTCCCGACCGTTCGCCGCGCTGGTGCCAGTCGCAGCGGCGATGGCGGCACGACAGTGATCTTGAAGGGTGGTATTGTGCGGCCGCGTGCCCTGCCGTCTGCCTGTGATGGAATCGCGGTTCTGGGCATGCGCGCGTCGGCTGAGTGGTGCCATAAACGATGGTCGGGTTTTACCGGGCGCCGGCGTTTCCGAGCTGCACTGCATGCGCATCCTGCAAGACATGGCCTCCAGGGCGCAATCGTCGGCCCCGGGCTCGGGGGCCGATGCCGCCGCGAGCCAGGTCCGCAAATTAAACGCGCGTCCGGAGGGCGATGCCCAACCAGAGTGTGGTGGCGGCGGGGGTGCCTGGTGGTGTGCCGAGTCCCACCGACACCACCCGGCTGTGCTACAGGCGCTGGCTGATGGGTGGCGGCGCTATCTCGTAATCGCCATGTACAACACGGGGTGCTACCGCTCTCAATGGGAGGCGGCCGCTGTTGTCAGCACGGTAGAAGCGAGGGGGGAAGTAGGACCCGTGATTCCTGGTGTTGGGGGCCCGAAGGAGGTGGAGGGGGGCGGAGGGGAGGGCGTAACGGGGCCCGTGTACGATGGGGCGGCCGCCAAGGTTGGGACCTGGCAGGCGGCGCTGGACGTGGTGCTGCTTGTGTTGCAGGCTGATGCGGAGGTTGTGTCTGGTGTAGGCCATAGCCGATGGGGTCACGGTGATGATGATAATGATTGTGAGATCTCAACCAATGAGGTCATGACATCTCAGCTAAGGAGATAATGACATCTGATCTGGTGTGGTCGTGACATCTCAGCTGATGGACATTGAGCTTGTTATTGGACTGGTATACTGGATGTGGTGTCTTTGGGGCTTAATATCTCACTGAATAGTTTACGGGTTGCTGGTGGACCAGGGTATTTGGCATATAGTTGCAGCTACCGACAGCCATAGCGAGAGGAATAATACTGGATGTGATGTGCCGAGTGGAGTTGAAATGAAGCCTTGACGGGCCATCCATCACGATTAGACTTCAGGCACTACACCAAGAATGTAAACGACAGCAGTTATTGTTTTGTACGGCTGATGTAGATGCAGAGCAACAACTACGATGTCACATTCAGGTGATCAAGCCAGACAGCCGCGTCAGGAGCAGTGCAGTGTATCGCTGTGATGTCTCCTTCGGGTTTGTGGATCGGGCACTGCGTCATTATTTGTTGTACGCTCTGTTCTGGATGACCAAAGTCGCACACTGGAGCGATGGCCTCCCGCTTGTTCGCAGTGCCGCGTGTTCTCTGGTGAACGTTGGCATTTGATTTGTAATGGAATTTGTTTGCTTGCCAGAAAGGACAAAGATCCCTCCGTATAGCCTCAAAGGATTGTTTGGGGCAAGTGCTGCAGCACATAAGCACGCCGGCATGGCACATGAGGGGGTGGGTGGCCATCACCACGCTTGGCCGCCTTTGTCTCCCTCGTGGTGATGTTTACACACCGCACCCATGTACTCATTTGAAGCTGAGTCGACTTAGGGGAGGCCCAGGACCGGTTCAGATAGTTTCTACTGTTTATTGGTCGCGAGTAGGAATTTAACTCAGGGCGCCGGGTTCGTAGCGCAGTGCATCAACCAATACGCCATCACTCCCCACTAAGTGTCACACGCTCTCACGCGTGCGCCGTGTTATTTCCTGGAGCCCCTTGAACTGAATTTTGTTTGCAAATAAAGTGTCTGTGTTCTGCCAGGCGGCAGTTTCACTCGTGATTGATCCATGAGCGGAGACCGCGTGAATCGCACACCAGTAGCAGAACCGGTGCCTGCACACATGCACAGGTGTGGTGCTTGAACCTCGTGAACCCAGAGACGAGGACACGTGATCCAGGCCTGTGCAGTGCGGTTTGTACATTGTTGCAAGCCAATCTGTGAATTCGTTACATCCCACCGGAAACTGCGAATGGTAGCCGATTCTGGTAGCAGTTACTGGTTAACATCCCTGGTTTTCATGATGCATTAGCAGATGACGTCTCCTTCACGCATTCGTCTCTCCACATGAATACAAGTATCTCTTGCACATCCCAGCAGCCGCACGACTTTTGGGGAGTGCATCATTTCAGCAGCATTGGTTCAAGACGAGCAGACCTCTGGGCCGTCGTCGACACGGAGTCTCTCGTCAGCAGTCGGATGACATCGAGGCGTGTTCCGAGTGTCGCCGAGGCTGCTGGTGCCTGACCCGACCCACAGGGGGCGACGCCAGACACCGTCTCCAGCCGAGCCACCGTCTCCTGCCCGAGCCAGCACAGCGCAAAATACACCCGCGCATGAATGGACGCCTCTTTCCCATGTCCGTCCCTCCACGCAAGAACAATACAAGTCGTGTTTTACACATCCCATCAGCCGTACGACCTTCTGGGAGTACGTAATTTCAGCAGCATTGGTTCATCACAAGGAACACTGTGTACTGGTTTAGACATGCGGTGTCTTGTCAGCAGAATCCAGCTTGCTTGAAGCAATGCTGGTGAACTGCCAGATGTTGATGTGAGGACCCCCCTTCCCTGTGAGACGTGAAGACCACGCTTCATGTCAGCTTGCTGCACAGGCCCTAAATGCCAACCGGCCAGCAAAAAAAGATACTATCAAAGTTGCATCTTGACTTAAAGCTTTCGTGACTGCAGGAATTCATATGCTTTGGGTCTTTCGGTAAAGTCACGTAGATAGGTTCAAAGAAAATAACCAAAAAAACTACGACGTTTCGATCGCAACACAAGCGCTCGACATCTTCACCAACGGTTTTGTTTGTTATTTTTTGTTATTTTCTTTGAACCTATCTACGTTACTTTACCGAAAAACCCAAAGAATATCAAAGTTGCATTAGATAAGAGTGTAACACGTTGCTTTTATTGAGTAAGGTTATTATAAGAACTTGGGGAAAAGAGACAACGGTGGCAGAGGCAGCAGTGCGAGGGAAGAAGCAGAGAGAGACGCGAGGTGACCCGCAGGGTGGTGGGTGGGTGAGCGAGTGGGTGAGCGAGCGAGTGGGTGAGCGAGCGAGTGGTTGAGCGAGCGAGTGGATGAGTGAGCGAGTGGTTGAGTGAGCGAGTGGTTGAGTGAGCGAGTGGTTGAGTGAGCGAGTGGGTGAGTGAGCGAGTGGGTGGGTGAGCGAGTGGTTGGGTGAGCGAGTGGGTGGGTGAGCGAGTGGGTGGGTGAGCGAGTGGGTTGGGTGAGCGAGTGGTTGGGTGAGCGAGTGGGTGGGTGAGCGAGTGGTTGGGTGAGCGAGTGGGTGGGTGAGCGAGTGGGTGGGTGAGCGAGTGGGTGGGTGAGCGAGTGGTTGGGTGAGCGAGTGGGTGGGTGAGCGAGTGGTTGGGTGAGCGAGTGGTTGGGTGAGCGAGTGGTTGGGTGAGCGAGTGGTTGGGTGAGCGAGTGGTTGGGTGAGCGAGTGGTTGGGTGAGCGAGTGGTTGGGTGAGCGAGTGGTTGGGTGAGCGAGTGGTTGGGTGAGCGAGTGGTTGGGTGAGTGAGTGTTTTAACCCGTAAAAGTGTGGTGTGCATTTGTGCGAAGAGCGGTGGTGCAGTAGTTGGCACACTGCGCTACAAACTCAACTACTCGAGTTCGATTAATGTTCATGGCCAACACTAGTGGCAATTATCTGAACCAGTCTTGGGTGGCCACTTGATACACCCACCCTAAAATCAGTGCCTAGCGCCATGTGTAAACATTGGCACTCGTGAGACAAAGATAGCCGGGCATGGTGTTGGCCACACATTTCGTGTGCCGTGCCGGCTTTCATAGATGCTTCTCGCTAACAGCACTTGCCCCAACAGTCTGTTAAGGTTTCACGGGGGATCTTTGTGTTTGTGGCCTGCAGGGTGAGCGGCGGTGCCTGGTGATCGGTGGGGCTGGGTTTCTGGGCCAGCACCTAGTGGAGGCGCTGGTGGCGCGAGGGTACGTGGTGGGGGTGTTCGATGTCCGCCCGGGGGCCCCCATCTCTGGCGTCGTCTACTTCACGGGGGACCTGTGCAACCAGGAGGTAAGCTCCCCGCACCAGGCGGCACATCAGCCAGCCACTCGCAAGGGGTGGCTACTTCCTCTTCATATTTGAGCAACAGTAACCCCAGCAGGGTCAACCCCACCTTGCCCCATGGGCTGAGGAGATTCCCCTCCCCCAAAACCTCACAGAAATGCTTAGCAAACCTGCAGACCTAGTCCTGGAGATCAGATCACCATTTTTCCTAAAGGACCAGAATAGGCATGGCTCAGCAAAGTTACTTATTTCATGGAATTAAAAGTGATTTGTGATAGAGAGCTGCTGAGCACATTTCCATCTGCTCATCAACCCATAAGCATTGCTCAACTTTGCAGTACCGAACGGCTCTCAGAACCTCCGAGCGTGTGGTAAGTCTTCTCATTCTCTGACGTGGGATATTGTTTCCGTGACCTAGCCGGAACACCATACCCAGTGCAACCATAGCAGCCGCATGAGCCATAGCCCTGAACTTCACCCATTTCTGCTCGGCATCGGGAGGAAGAGAGGGGACGAAGTCAACCCCAGTTGCAAGTGATGATTACATTTTTGCTTGCAACTTTCATCAGCAGTGAGGTGAGACCAGGCTGCTGTGGGTTTAAATGGGGTTATATATGGATGCCCACCACTGCAGTTGACGAATGGCAGGCGCATCTTACAGGTGACAAGCCGATGTTCAGTGGGCATGTCAGCTCCATGGTAGGTTCTGGTGTCAAGGACATGGACCTACATTCAATGTTTGGACTATTAACTTCGGCAGATGTTCTTGCTTGGACCTGGCGTGCAGCCATGATGTTACGTGGGTCTGCTCATGCCAGAAGAGCCTCACTCACCTACTCACCCACGGACCCAATCACTCACCCATGCACTCACCCACTCACCCTATGAGTATATGGTTCTTTGTGTGAGTCTATGGGTCTTTTGTTAGTCTATGAGTCTCTATTTAAATCACTGTTGACCAACTTACTGTTGACCAACTTGCGGCTGAAACCCGGATTGGAACCCAGGATCTCAGCGCCTGCTCAGCGCTCTCTGACCTCTGAACCACCACGCCGCCTCCCTGCTAACCAGCGACTCGAACGGCTCTGCAGAGGAGGAGCGTAACAGTCCTGGCTACAAAGCCTCTGTGGGTCTTGCCTGGTTTGTGGGAAGAGTCGATGCTGAATGAGTGAACGAAAGAGTGAGTGAGTGACAATAACCAGACCATCCACCCCCTTCCCCTACCTGTCCATATAGAATTCTGGCAGAAGGCTGCGCTGCTGATGGTATGTGTGAAGTGTACTGTACGGTTCATGTGGATGGACGGATCTGCGAGGGAAGCGCAGTGTCCACTCAGCTGTTCTTGTTGTCGTCCCATTCCATGGTCGTGGTGTCCACCGCCCAATGGCCCCATCCTCCCCAACACAATCCCCCCATCTCCCACCAACCCACGGTGGTAGCAATGACGTCACAAACGCCGCTGCAGCGTTGCCTCCACTACAGTTTGCACGAGCACCATTGTGCATAGTGATGACGATTGTAAATATTATTAATTAATGAATGAACGGCTGTGCCGGTGTGTATGTGCGCGTGTCGTCACCAGGACCTGATGCCAGCGCTGCAGAGCGTGAGCGTGGTGTTCCACTGTGCCTCCCCAAGCCCGGCCAGCAACAATCGGAACCTCTTCTACCGGGTCAACTGCCAGGGCACGCAGACTGTCATCGCGGCCTGCCAGGCCGCTGGCGTCAAGGTACCGCCATTCCCGGCCCTGCCCAACCCTGTTCCAGGCCCTGCCCGGCCCTAGGGCCCTGTAGCCCTGCCCTGTGGCCCTGCCCGATGGCCTTGTCCATTGGCCCTGAGACTTACTGGTAATGTCACCCAGTGAATAATGGCACAGCCTGCGACAAGGAACTGCCCACACAGTGATGTCCAGAGAGCCGTGGGGCACATTCCTGGCAGCTGCTCCCTCACTGCCCATTGTATTCAATGAACGAGAACTCTAAGCCATTCTTTATGGACTTATATCACATACTCACAGTCAGGGCGATTGATGATTCGGCACTCCCTGATTCACTCGTCACTCGGCCACTCACTGGCAGTCAGTTACCTCCTTATCACTCTTTTTTTGCTACTACCAAGGTGACCGATTCCGTGAACTTCACTCACTGACACCCGTGTTGAGGACTTGGTCTACGAGACGCAGGCTGCTTGGTCTCATTTACACTGTGCTCAAACACCACCACACTGCAGGTCACTTCAACACACTCACTCATCCACTCACTCACATACTCACCCACTCGCTCACCACATTGCAAGTCACCTCACTCTTTCTGCTTCTTCCCTCGCACTGCTATACTGTGGAATTCCCTTTCCCACCATCATCTCTTTCCCCCAAGCTCTCAATAACCTTGTTCAATTGAAGTATGTATGTATGTATGCATGTTGAACTTATTTCTCACCATACATAGCCAACTGTACTAATCAGAGGTGCAGGGGAAGGACAACAAACTAAACACGAAAAGCAATTCTAAATAAATGAGTTTTCAATCTAGATGACTTAAAAGTGCATAGCTCCAGTGGCTTCCGATATACATACATACACACTCCTGTCGATCACATCTTTGATTGTGCTGTTTGTTACTGACCGCTTGCCGTTTTGGGTCTTTGGGTCTATTGTGCTCAGCACCTGTGTAGTAAGTATTCAGGAGGCTTGACGACGGGATCGGAGGCACACTTATTTATTAACACCAACTTGTGTACAGTAGCGGGTACACACAGTACTTAAGGGGTTAACGTCCCCTTTACTCAGCTAACAGGGAGACACAACATCTAACCCCGCTAACCTAAGCCCAAGTCCTCCACTACGGAGCTAAGGGAGGCTACCTATCCCAGCCCTGGTCAAGCTGGGATCCCGGCACCCTGAGTCTGGGCTCTCGGGGCCACGCCACCGGCTTGCCCTGGTCGGCCCTGACAAGGACAGCGAGCCAGGGGAGCTCCGGGGCCTATGCTAGCTGGTCTTCAGTCTTCGCTGGTTAAAGCTGATACTCCGACCTCGAGCCCTCCGGCTCACCACCTTTTATAGTACTCGGCCCCCGGGAGGGGCCCGTGGGGGATGCAGGTGCGGACGTCGGTGTGAGCACCTCCTCTGTGTACGGCCCTAACCACGCCCCCTGTGTTTGTTAGCCATCCGCGCCCATACACAATTACACCTCTACACCTGTAAAAAAAAAAACGGTCCCAGAACAGAGTCGGTGGAGTCTGGTGGAAAGACCACGCGAGAGAGAGAAGAGAGTGCCGAGGGCCGTGAGCGGGAGTGGGCCCGTGGTGAGGGTGAGCTAACGCCGACCGCAGGCTCAGCAGGGTGTGGGCGACAGGGGACGGCTAAACCCTGGGCTGGGCGCAGTCCGTGTGGGCGCTGTCCGTCTGTCCGCGTGTGTGTGCACGTGTGCGCGTGTGTGCTTGCGTAAACATCAGCACGAGTGAAACAAACGTGGCCAAGCGTGGTGCTGGCCCCACCACCCACCTTGTGCATCGTGCCGGCCTTAACAGGTGCTCGCTCATGGCACTTGCCTGAATAGTCTGTACGGCTACATAGGAGGACTTTGTCTTTATCTCTGCGTGTTGGTCCCATGTGTGCACGCCTGCGTGTGGTGAAACGCGCGTGTGGGCGCGCCCTGTCTCGCACCGCACGTGGCGGATGATGATGAATCATGCGGCCTGCCAATTTGTATTCCTGACCACAGCGGACGTTTCCCATTAGTGCGTGCATGTGTGTGTGTGTGCGCGTGTGTGTGTGTGCGCGTGTGTGCGTGTGTGTGAGTGGGAGACAAAGGCGG
Source organism: Lampetra planeri (assembly GCF_965212315.1). Lineage (NCBI taxonomy): Eukaryota > Metazoa > Chordata > Hyperoartia > Petromyzontiformes > Petromyzontidae > Lampetra > Lampetra planeri. Next base: position 14,695,846 of record NC_136121.1, on the reverse strand, counting down.
CCGGGCGTGGTGCTGGCCACCTACCCCCTCGTGTGCCGTGCTGGCCTTCATAGGGTCTCGCTAACAGCATTTCCCCGAACAGTCTGTTAAGGCTATACAGAGATCTTTGTCTTACGTGTGTTTGTGTGCATGTGTGTGCATGTGTGTGCATGTGTGTACATGTGTGTGTTTCTGTGCCATCACTCTACATACCCACCGACCCGAGTTCAATTCCCGCTCACGAAAAACATCAATGACGAGTATCTGAACCTGTTGTGCGCCTCCCCTAGGCTGATTCAGCCCTAAACAAGTGTTAGGTGCTGCATGTGTGTGAATGTGTGTGAATGTGTGTGCATGTGTGTGAATGTGTGTAAACGCCACCAATGGGGAGACAAACGCGGCCAGGCATGGTGCTGGCCACGCAAGCCTTCACAGGTGCTCGCCGAGACCACTTGCTCCAGCAGTCCGTGTGGGCTACACGGGAGGCCTTTGTTTGTGTGCGTGCTCAGCGGCTGGTGCTGACGAGCAGCGCGAGCGTCGTGTTTGAGGGGGTGGACCTGAAGGATGCCACGGAGGAGACGCCGTATGCACGCAGACCCATCGACTACTACACCGAGACAAAGATCCTACAGGAGAAGGTGCGCACGCGGGGGTGGGCGCACGGCAGTGGACACGAAGGGGGGTGGACACATGGGTGTGGACACGCGTGTGTGTGTGTGTGTGCGTGTGTGTGTCTGTACACTCCCCTTGCGAAATCGTCACGCCCGCGAGTACCCGTTCATGTCCTCACGAGTCCCTCCATCACCCAGCTTGTCTGCTGATATCCCCACGTCCGCCACACGCCGCCCACACGCCGCCCACACGTTCCCCACACGACCCCTCGTCTTCCCCGCGTCTCCCCGTGGGAGCAGGCCGTGCTCGCTGCGAACTGCCCCGAGCGAGGGTTCCTCACGGTTGCGATCCGCCCCCATGGGATCTTTGGGCCCCGTGACCCCCAGCTGGTGCCCATACTTGTGGACGCCGCCCGGCGTGGCAAGATGAAGTTCATCATCGGGTACCACGACCGCCACGTGCACCACCACTATCGCCAACATCGCCACCACGGCCACCACTGCCGCCGACACGACGACCACCACCACCACTACCATGACAGCAGTTCACCAGTAACGCACACGTGATTCTCAAGTGAGTTTTGCTTTTCTTAAAACTCGGACCCCTTGTCTAACATAGAGAGGGCACTTGCCTATGGACATCTTGCAGTGCACCAGCATTAGTCCCAGCATTCTGGGAGTGCATCATATCAGCCGCATTGGTTCAACACAAACTGTGGCCTCGTTTCGACAGAGCCAGGCTATCTTGAAACACTGCTGGTGAGCTGCCAGATGTTGACAGGCCAGGACCCCCCTCACTGTGAGACGTGGGTCCTGCTCTCACACAAAACTCCGTGGGCCACGACACAAAACGAGGGTCTCGTTGACCGCGTGCGGCGCAGAGACGGCAGCAACCTCGTGGACTTCACGTACGTGGAGAACGTGGCGCACGGCCACATCCTGGCAGCAGAGCACCTGGATCCCGGCTCGCCCGTGTGTGGCCAGGTGAGGACCCGCACAGCCACATGCAATCCCCACACAATCCCCGTGCAATCCTCAAGCAATCCTGATTTAATATTTATATGCGTTGGTTTTGCTCTGATTTCTCTTTGCTTCATTGCTGTACTTGTTTTTACATTCTTGCTTTTGTTGTTTTGGTGACCCAGGTCCCTCTTGCAAATGAGAATTCTTCTTCTTTCCCGAGTTCTCACCTGGTTCAGAATCAGAACATTTCTTTATCCTGGAGAAATCCGATGAATAAATAATCAATCTTGTTGAAACACTTGTAAATTGGCTGAAAACATCTTAATATATAGAGGACTGCAGATCTTGAGCAATTGTTTGCAGTACCGGCTCTTCTCCACCACTTGGCTGCTGCTGCCCTGCTGCTCGTCCCTGGTTCCTCCTCAGCGATCGCAAGAGACGCGATGGTCACGGACGGCAGCCCCGCTACCCGGCTGCCCATCGCTGAACTCGCTCTCGACCCCCGCTCCGCCCTTCTTCCCCACCCCCCGGCCGGTCCAGGCCTTCCACATCACCAACGATGAGCCGGTGCCATTCTGGGCCTTCATGTCGCGCCTCCTGGAGGGGCTCGGCTACGCGGCGCCGCGCCACCGCCTGCCCTACCGGCTGGTGTACGTGCTGGCGCTGCTGCTGCAACTGCTGAGCACGCTGCTGCGCCCCGTGTGGGCCTTCACGCCCACGTTCTCGCCGATGCGCGTGGCGCTCGCCGCCACGCACCACTACTACAGCTGCGCGCGCGCCAAGCGCCTGCTCGGCTACCGCCCGCCCGTGCAGCTCGACGACGCGGTGGCGCGAACCCTCGCCAGCTACCCGCACCTGCGCCGCACGGCCGACTAGCGCTCTCGCCATGGGAGGGACCCGGGTCTCGCCCGTGTCTGGCTGGGTCGCATCCGGGTGTCAGCCGGGTGTCACCCTTGTATTCACCCGTGTGTACCTGGACGCTGCGGCGTGCACGGATGCCGTCGCGCGCCCTGCAGGCCCGCTGCGAAGTTGAACGTTAACCCAATAAACCTGGTGACATTCTAACCTCTGACCTGAGCCAGAGATTTTACTTCTGTCCTGTTCGTTTGTCTTCATTCATCGGCGGCGCTCGTACAATCTGCAGCATTCGAGACGCTGCAGCGGCATCTGTGACACGACGCACGGAGTCCGCACGGAGGTGGGGGGGAGACACCCGCAGACGAGCGCCTGGGACGGCGGTCAGAACAGGCGCTGGCAACAATTTCCCGAGGTCTGTGGTCCTATATTTGGATGTGTGTCGAACTCCAACATTTATGTCTTACACATGGAAGGAAACCGGAGCACCCGGAGAAAACCCACGCATTGCGAGGGAGGTAACACTCAATCCCCGTACAAATGGAATTCAGCTGTAAATTAAGCCACTTGCTGTACTGCCACGGCACCCTGGCCATAAGCCAGGAGATGGCGACCTCGAAGCCCATGGGTAGGGAGGGAGTTTCCCGGATGAGCAGGATTCACCAATCCCCGCTGCCCACACAGCGCTGCACTCCAGGCCACGTGCAGCAGCGCGGCCCCCAGCACCGAGCTGCACAACACGCGCACAGCCTACGTGCCGATCCACTGCTGGATGGTTCAAGCAAGCCTGACTGCTGGCAAGACACTGAATCCCGAAACTGGTCCAGAGTTTTGTTTGTTTTGAATCAATGCCGCTGACATTACGCCGTCCCAGAAGGAGGACGTGTGTGGGCTGTCGGGATCTGTAAGCCACACTCTTGTCTTGTACGTGGAGATGGATATGCGAATGAGTCACGTCGTTTACATATTGATTCGGACTTGAACGAACATCATCGACCCATGGCCTCTGTACGGCAGTCTTCAACCTGGAGACCCCGTGGCTTCACTGGCAGCCCAGAGTCAGCTGCTGCATGCAACACACTTGGGGTACCCAGGAAAGCCTGACCGAGTCCTGCCAAGTTTTGCAGTCAGCGGCGATGATTTGGTATGCATTACTGAGTTAAGTAATTTGCGGTGTAATTTTTTTTTTCCATTTGGCAAATTTGTAACCTGGCGACGGAATACATTACTCCTCATTCGGAATGCATCTTTCTTGCAAACGGTGAATACGCACCACACTATTAACCAGGGCGGCTTGCCTGGGATTAGAGCCACAGACCTCTGCAACAACGCGCTCCCACTGGACCGCATCGCCGCTATAATTACTCTATGTTTTACTCAGCTGGTTTCAATCTCCTAGCATCCTCCCAACCACTCTCTCCCTGCTGCCTTCACCAGCCAGGATCCCCTCATACCCCCATAGTGACCAAGGGTTCCCATTATGGCTCTGGAGCTAGGCGCCAGGAGAACGGCTCCATGCGCCGGGTGTAATTGGACTCGCAATGGCCACCACCACGCGGAGACGGCGGAAGTTGGCACAGAGCAAATGCGGGAGGGAAACTGGCGAGACGGGCGGAGTGGGGAGACACGGGGCGGTCGGAGACATGGGAAATATGGGAGATGCAGCGTCTCCCATCTCCCAAAATCTTCTGTCGCCCCACGTCTCTCCCCGCGTCATCCATCTTCCAGTGTCTCCCCACGACTTCCATCACCCCGGGTCTCGTGTCTCCCTGTATCCCTGTCTCTCATTTTCCCGGGTCCCCAATTTCGCCGTGTCTCCCCGCGTCTCCCATCTTCCCGCGTCTCTCGTTTCCCCTGGTCCCCCATCTCGCCACGTCTCCCATCTCCTTGCGTCAAACCCGGACAGACGACAGCACTAATTCGAACCCAAGTCGCTGGCTTCAGAGGCAGCCGCTGGTGCCGTCTGCACTCGGGATGGAAGCGAGGAGAGTTCCTTGTTTTCCTGGCTTCCGGGCAAGGGCCGTGTGGTTGATGGGATGTGTGTAAAAATAAAGATGTGAAGGAGACGAATTGTGTGCATATCTATGCCGTGACACCCCCCGCCACGGTGTTTCTTGTGGTTCGTGTCAAAGGGAAGGAGTCCGCCCTGTGCGCATTTCTTGACTGCGGCTGATGCGTAGGACGAGCGATCCACGGTGTGTCACTCGACCACCACACTGCAGGTCACAACAGCACACTTACTCACCAACTCACCCACCACCTCACCCACCAACTCACCCACCAACTAAGTCACTCGACCACCACACTGCAGGTCATAACAGCACACTTACTCACCGACTCACCCACCAACTCACCCACCAACTCACCCACCAACTAAGTTACTCAACCACCACACTGCAGGTCACAACAGCACACTTACTCACCGACTCACCCACCAACTCACCCACCAACTCACCCACAAACTCACCCACCAACTAAGTCACTGAACCACTACACTGAAGGTCTCCGCACCTCTCTTTGTTTCTTTCCTCGCACTGCTCCACTTTGGAATCCCCTCTCACATCCTCCCCGCCCCCCCCAAGCTCTCACAACAATAACCTTGCTCGAATCAAGAACCGCGCTGCTCTCGCGTATCTGTCACATCTCTGGCCGCTTTACGTGATGGGCCGTTTGGCCGGTGCTCAGCAACTGCGATTAAAAAACAGTAATAATGATTACAACTCCAACGTGCGTGCGTTCCTCCTCCCCTCCCCGAGCCTCATCCCTCTCCCGGTTACAAACACTTTCCAAACAACCATTCCAGTCCAGGAAGGAAATAAGATATACAGTACCGTACGTCGAATCGCGATTGGGACGTGCCGTGTCTAGACTTGAGGTTCTTACTGCCGGTATTGGTGACAAGTCGTGCAATACATTTCAGTCCAGAGTTAAAGGGATGTCCTGCTCAACTCAACGATCAGACACTTCACCTCCCTCACATAGCTATCCCTTCATACAATACGCAAGTGGGTTTTTTTTAACACGCCACATCAGCCGCATGGTGGGATATTCCACATTACTATGGCGAGGGCGATTTCATTGTATCGATGTTGTACAGAGGGATGAGTGGCGGGCCGAGTACACCCCCAACGAGGAGTGCGTTGAGTTGAGAGATGGAAGGGACCCACCGAGAGGCATGGAGCAGCACTGCTGCGTCCTCTTGCAACTGCGACGTCCAGTCGCCGGTAGTACAAACAATATGGAGACACTGACAGTTGTTATCCAATGGATATACTCATCCCCGGCATAGAAATGTGTAATTTCTGGCTCGCCAGCTCAGGCCTGTGCACAGGAGGGGATGGCGCGAGGCGCCTGCTCCACCTCTGGGCCCCTTCCCGGCCTCTCAACGCCACCAGCGGCAGACGTCGCTCACCCCCACCTCCTGCTCGGGTTGCAACTGCTGTCGACTCCATGATCATTGTCACCTCCTGGAGCCCACCGGCTCCACCTCCCAGCGCGGAGGAGAGGTTTCTGGAGGGCCCAAGGCACCCCCCCCTGCCCCAAGATCTCGGACCCGGAGAAAAATGTCCCAATCAGTCCCCCCCCCCTTCCCTCTCCTCCTCCCACCACCACCCGCCCCCACCAATGGCACCTGTTCCAAGTTGGTGAATAACGCCGTTGTTGTTTTTGCACTGATTTATATTTGCTTCCTTGTTGTACTTGTTTCGATGCGATTGCTTTTGTAGTTGTGGTGAGCCAGGTTACTTTTGCAAATTAGAATCTTATGGTGACCTTTCGAGTTCTCACCTGGTGAACAAAATTAACTTGAATCACAAAACCAGTCCTCACCCCCTGGGCCTGTGTCCAGGGGGTGACACACGAGGCCCAGCTGCAGCTCCTTACGACTACGCTACCCCCCCACTCACACACACTGCCGCCCCCCCACTTACACGCACACACTACCGCCCCCCACTTACACGCACACACACACACTACCGCCCCCCACTCACACGCAACAACAACAACCGCCATTCGCCACTAAGTGGCGGTGACGTCACCACGACGCTTGTGCCAGGCCATGTGCACCTTGAGGCCACGTGAAGTGTCGAACGCCCGCTGGCAGGAGGTCACGGGGCAGACCCAGGTGCCACGGGTCGACTGACTGAGATGACCGAGATGACTGGCTGATGCACCACCTGTGCCCCCTACTGTGCCAACTTGCTGTGCTTTAGCCACCCGGCGCT
>NC_136121.1:10366038-10406038 GCF_965212315.1 Lampetra planeri | reverse complement strand
TTTTACATCTTGCACCACTGTTTGCTGATTCCTTCACTCACTCACTCGCTTGCACTATTTACAACTCCCCCCACCCTCCCCCCTGTGCGCTAACAACGAGTGGCTAAAATTCGTGCATTTCATACCGCGTTGTGTGGGCTAGCCGGGGCTGGATTCCTCACTCGATATACGACGGTGCTTTTTTTTCGCTTAGGTTTTTCGGTAAAGTCACGTAGCTTGGGTTGCCTCCGAAACGTCGTGATTGTTATTTTACTTTTATTAATTTAAATTTAATTTTTATTTTTTACCTACGTAACTTTACCGAAAAAACCTGAGAGTATGAATCCTTGCAGTCACGAAAGCTTCAAATCTAGACGGTGGTTTTATTTGCCACGCTGCTATTGTCGCCGTATAAGGCACGATACCACGAGGGCACTGCAAGTACTGGACAACTGCGAACCGACTGGCATCTGTGAAAAAAATTAGCTTCATCGCTCATCGGATTCCTCCGGTCTAAATCAAAAGATTCTGATGGGTGCTAGGTTTGCCTATCCATAGTAATCCTGTATATTTAACACGTAGACTTTCGCGAACAATATAATTCATAATACTGTACAGGTTTTTTTGGTTTCTGTATAATATTAACACCATTTAACCCGAACATATATAAAATATTTACTCGATCTAACCCCAAAAAACCTGTATTATGGATAATCCTATATTATTGTACCCCTACGTTAATTCTATAATCATATGAACAGTTTTATAAATATAAGTGCCGTGTAGATTTGGACAGCGTAAGGCGAGGAGAAGAAGGATGTGACAGGGTGCCGGACTGCTCCGGCTGGGATCACTGCCCGGTGTGTTCTCGGGTTGCCGTTCGGCACGATGTCCGACGTTTCGATCCACGTGCCGGCTGATGCGATCCGCGAACGCCTCGTCCGAGTCTCAAGACTTATACTCAAGGAGTTGTCTCGTGACAATGCGATCCTTTTTTTATTTAGTGATTTGAAGGAATCCGCAGGATGCCGAGAAACACCCGCGGTTTGGGGGGGCGGAGGAGGAGGAGGGGGCGAACGGCCAAAGATCCGCACAGATGGATTCAACAATCCATTGCCGTTTGAATGGCGCGTGTTGAGAAACTGAGTAACTCGAGTAAGCGGCGAACAATCCGCATGGGTCGGTGTCGAACCCACTTGATGTGCTTACCACCTCGTTGCAAGGTACTTGGATGTTCCATGCTGATGCCATCATGTCGTGACCCACCAACCCTGCTTACTGATCCCAAAGGTCCCGCTGTCCGCTGAGGCATCGCATCGCCGCAAGGGAGACCCGTGCGGTGTATTGCGGCTCTTGAAATGTTGAGGGCGTTTTTGTTTTTTGTTTTACCGAATTCGAAAATAATTATAATTATCTCCTTGTTATTTTGGTTGCTGATCCTAACCATCGGAGTCCAGTTCACCATGGAAGTCCAGTTTACCAAGGGAGTCTATTTTACCTGGGAGTCCATTTTACCATGGAAGTCCAGTTGACCATGGAAGCCCATTTTACAATGGAAGGCCATTTTACCATCGGAGTCTATTTTACCATCGGAGTCCATTTTACCATGGAAGTCCATTACCATCGGAGTCCAGTTTACCATGGGAGTCCAGTTTACCATGGAAGTCCATTTTACCATGGAATTCCAGTTCATGCTGCTCTTTACGGACTGCTTCGTGGCGTTATTTATGAAGGACCCCCTCCTATTGACGTGCATTGCGGCCCTTACTATATTGAGTTCATTACCGAATTCGAAAAGAAATGGCTCTTATTGTTGTGGTTTTGGTTGCCTACCCCTGGCCGAGATGTACATTTCGAATTGTCTTGATTCAGCTTTGAGATTTCTGAGATTGGGCCACGATAGTTTAAGATTTTCCTGACACGCAGGAAGAAGATACATTTTTTATGAGGATGGATACTTTCTTAAACCTCTGATCAAAATCCCCCCCAGCATGCACCGCATCGAATCAGAGATCTCTGAAGCCAAGGATGGCTTCATGGGTGACCACGACGCGTGTAACAGGTGTTATAGGCTGCTCCGAGGGCCATATCGTTCGCAGGGAACGGTGCCACATCAACCAATTGTTGTTACTATAATATCCTCCGACGCCTATGTGCTGACCGCTTTCACCAACCCGCACTGAGCAACAAGGAATAAAGTTCGGGGAGGGGGCTTAGTGAGTCCATCATCCAGCAGTGGACAAAAGTTACCTTTCAATTTCTCTCATTGCTGCTGTACCAGCAGCAACTCACTCCCAGCGATCGCCCCCCCCGCCCACCCTCCCCCCCCCTCCGACCCACCCCTTCCAGTTGGAGCGCTTGAAAAGTGCTGCAGCCAGACTCCAGACCACCGAGCCCCGTGTCCTCCAGATATCTTTCAACCCGGCCGGCGTCAGAAGAAAATGACATCAGTTAACAACATCAAAGCGTGGCGCCACATGCCCCCTGCAGACGTGAGCGGTGGAACGGGTTTCACAATTGTGGGGGGGGGGGGGAGTGTGGAGGAGGCGGCCCCCTATCAGACAGCGCGACTGGCAAGTCCCAAACTAAACACATGCAACGTGGTCGTCACTCGCCGGCGGCCGCATGCAAATGACCGTGCAGGCCGTTGTGGGGGAGCGGTGGCGCAGCGGTTAGCGCGCTCGTGCGCGCTCCACTCGGCCCGGCTACGACGTGGCGAGAGAGCACGAGACACGTGTCTTCGATCATTGTTTTTTTACCCTTCTATCTGGCAACAAAACTGACACCTTTTTTTTACAAGGAGTCATGTTTGCATAGACCACAATACCTGCGGTCGGAATGCAAAAAAAAACATAACTCTGATAATATATGCACTGTACTTGAAGTTGATTGGTCCACACCCGAGACAGCTTTCCTTAGAGCCTAGTCTCACATGGGTTGGACCAGATGACGCTAAAAGGCGCACAACTAAAAGACAATGCACCATCAGAGTATGAGAGCTCAGGGTAAGCATTTACACCATTGGAACCTCATTTGCCAGTAAAAATATGATAATTGTTTTTTTACCCTTCTATCTGGCAACAAAACTGACACCTTTTTTTACAAGGAGTCATGTTTGCATAGACCACAATACTTGCAGTCACGTGTCTCAGTCAATTGGGTCACGTGTCTGTCAACTGTCGCCTGAGTCAACCGAGTCACGCGCGCCGTGTTCAATGTCGACACGACAAATGATCGTGTCCACAATGATGAATGTACGTTTTAGATTGTATTGGTTGCTGGTGGTAATGTTGGCGGTGGACCCGAGTTCGATTCCCGCTCACAAACAGCAACAGTGGCGAACATTTGAACCGGTCCTGGGCCTCAACCCAAGGTTGACTCAGCCTCAAATGAAACATCGTCACTAGGCAGACAAAGGCGGCGAGGGGTGGTGCTGGCAACCCATCCCCTCGTGTGCCGTGCCGGCCTTCATAGGTGCTACACGCTAACAGCGCTTGCCCCAAGAGTCCGGTAAGGCTATACGGGGGACATTTGCCTTTGTTTGGTTGCAAGCGCACCGCGCCATGAACACGGCGACCCAAGTTCAATTCCGCGTCCCACGGTGAACTTCCATGAGTCGGTTTAACAGGTCATCAGTTGGCGAGTGATGTCTGACCCCCACCCCCCCCCAAACCCCTTTAACTCTTCATCACCAACATGCACTATACCAGCGTGGTGAAGTATGGTCACACAGCCCAAGACGAGACCAACACGCTCGCGGTGTCAGGCAGAACCTCCATCCAGCAGTGGATTGACAAAGAGATCTGTAGATACAATACGGGGGCGGAGTAGGTTGAGGGTGGATATGGGGGGGGGGTGGGGATTGTGTGTGGGAAGGGGTGCTGCATTTGACGAAATCCTGGCAATTATTTCAAACGAACAAATGTCGCATGGATTTAGGAGTTGAATTACGCGAGCACCGCAGGCAGTCATTTGCATGGCACGAATCGTCGTTAATTGTCCCCTCTCATTACAACCGCAGCGCGCTCGGCCCGCGTGCGAGGGGGGAAGGATTCCAGGGGGGTGGCGGGGGGAGTCTATAAATGAAGACGGACAAGTCGGGAGTTTGTAATCCGCGACTGCGCGATCCGGGCAGCAGAGTGCGCGTGTCTCGCCTATCCAGCGCGGCTCACGCGGGGGGTTCAGGGAGTTCAAGTCCCGCTCGGCGTCACGCCACGGTCGATGTAAATACGGCGCGCGCGTCCAGCGATGTCAATTATAATGATGGCAACGAGAGAGAGAGAGAAGATGGGTGGGGGGGTCGACTCAGGGGCGGCAGGAGGAGGAACCACAGACGAGCAGCGGGAAGGCAGCAGCAGTAGTCACGCGGTGAGCGGCCGGCACTAAAAACAATTGCCTAAGCTCTGTGCTCCTCTACGTATTCAGATGTTTCAGCCAATGAATGCGAGTGGCTACACACGTGGGAGGGAACACACACAGACAAGCGGGAAGGCAGCAACAGTAGTCACGCGGTGAGCAGCCGGCACTAAAAACAATTGCCTAAGCTCTGCGCTCCTCTACGCTTGAAGTGCTTTGAGCTAATTCACGAGTCGTGAGTGACAGATGACTCTGCTGGTGAGTGCGGGTTGGCGAAGGCGGCATCGTTTGCAGAGCCGTCAACGTGAACACCCAGTCACGGCAAGGCGTGGAGTCAGCGTGACCTCGACACAGACGTCTCTCGTCGTCGACAACACACAGCAACGAGGCGATGCTCATTCACAACGGCAACACGGTGACCTGTCACGTATGACCCACAACAACACCGTCCGATAACACTGGTCAACAAAAAAAACATTTTTTTTCTGGCCTGGACTTTTGCAGCTGTTTTAGACTATCTTCTTGGTTCTTTCGGTAAAGTCACGTAGAATGGAAATAATGAAATAAAACAATAAAATAATTCTCACGATGTTTCGGCCACAACGCAAGCAGCCGTCCTCAGGTGGAGAACAGGTCTGTCGAGGAGACAGAGTCTGAATGTGTTTTAGACTAATTTCCAGGGTGCTGATTCCAAATCTGATCTCAGATTTGCTCTATCACATCTCATTTTTATGCTATCGGCATACCCCATTTTCATTGATTTTACCCGAAATTAACTCCGTCACTTATGATTGCAAGTTGTTGCGAGTCAGTGACTGCTTTAGTGATAAAATATGGTGCTGTATTTTTAGGATAGTGTGTTTATAATACCATTTTATGTAGATATCCACATTTATTTAATATTTTTCTTCTGCAGTTTTTATTGAAAATGCAATATTTGATATCTCAAAAACCTGATGTGAATCAGCACCCCGAAATTACCTTAAAACCATTGGAATACCTTATGCCAGATAAAGTTTGTTGACCAGTGTAACCACGTCACTCTGACAGCACGTTCACCCACATCAACCACCCACCATCAATCACATCCATCCGCCATCATACCAACCCATCGGATCAACCCTATAACAATCCATCGCCACATAGTCACATCAATAGAACAGAACATAGCAACTCACCATATTAGCATCAACATCATTATCATCACATCGTGACATCGTCATGTAAATCCGTCAACCTACCACCTCATCATCACAACATTGCAATCATAACACAAAGATCCCCCGTATAGTCTTCTGACAGACTTTTGGGGCAAGTGCTGTGAGCGAGCACCTATGAAGGTCGGAATGGCACACGAGGGGGTGGGTGGCCAACACCACGCCCGACCGCCTTTGTCTCCCTAGTGGCGATCTTTACACGCCGCACCAGGTACTCGTTTGAGGCTGAGTCGACCTAGGAGAGGCCCAGGACCGGTTCAGATAATCGTCACTGGGTGTTGGCCGTGAGCGGGAATCGAACTCGGTTCACCGGGTTGGTAGGGCAGCGTAGCGCTAACCGCTACACCACCGCACCCCTTACACACACACACAGACGCACATCAACCCAGCATCACACCAACCCGCAAACGCAATGACCATCAATCCCCCACAAACTCACCATCACACCAACCCTCCACAACCACCCATACCCCCACCACCACCACCACCCACTCAACCCCCACCACCTCCCCTCCCACACTCAGTCGTTCCGCGCGTCAGTAACACAATTAGCGTGGCTCCATGCGCCGTGCCTGGGTCTGCGGGACAGCAAGGCCTGCCGACCGTCAGATAAAATACCCGGGGCCCCGGGGACACGGCCCGGGTTCGATGGGAGGGGAGGGAAGACGCCGGGGGTTGGGTTGGGGAAGGAGAGGGGGGGGGAGGAGAGTGGTGGTGGTGGGGTAAGGGGTGGTTGTCGTGGTTTGGGAACTGTGGGGTTTTTATTTTGATTGGTGGGACTGGGGGGTAGGGATGTGTCGGTGGTGGTTTGTGCAACTTGGTGGCGCTCTTGATTGCTGTGCAAGCGGTGACGGTGTTAGTGGTTGTTGGTGTTGTTAATAGGTGCTCGCTAACAGCACTTGCCCCAACAGTCGGTTAAAGCTATACGGGGGATCTTTGCCTTCGGTGGTGTTGTTGGTGGGAAGCGGTAGTGTAGCGGGTAGCGTGCTGCGCTAAGAACCCAGCGTGACCCGAGTTCGATTCCCACTCACGGCCAACACCAGTGACGATTATCTTAACCGGTCCCAGGCCTCTCCTAGGTCGACTCAGCCTCAAATGAGTAGCTGGTGCGATGTGTAAACATCGTCACTGGGGAGACAAAGGCGACCGGGCGTGGTGTTGGCCACCCAACCCCCCTCTCGTGTGCCGTGCCGGCCTTCATAGGTGCTACTCGCTAACAGCACTTGCCCTAACACTCTCTTTAATGCTATATGGGGAATTTTTGTCTTTTGTGTTGTTGCGGTGGTTGTGCATGAAGATCGCGAGGTCATGAGGAATGGATTGGGGGCTAGGCCTTCATCTAGCAGCGGATCGATCATGACTGATGATTATGATTGGATTTGTTTGCGCTTAAGTGAATTGCGAGTTGAGTTTTATAATAATGTGTTATATATGTGCAGTGAATCTACAACAAGAACAAATGCTCGGGCATATGTAAAAGTTTACATTTGAGCTGTTAGAAAGAAAAACACGACAGGTTTTTTTTACGAAATAAAATACACAACGTTCTACAGGGTGGATTCCGTGGAGACCCGGGCAATGGGATTCGCAGTGCGTTGAGAGTTAATGGATCCCCTTCCTTGTCATCCCTCCCTTCACCTTCTGAAGCGCTCGCTCGTCACCGTGGCGTGCGCGATGAACACCACCACCACCACCACGTGACTTTTCTTTCGTGTTGTGCGCGGTGCATTTAGCGCCATAGCGCGTGGATTTGTAGCGTTTGTTTATTTGTTTGTTTTCTGGTGACTTCGTGTGTGTTCGTATCGTAATCGCCTCGAGTGCTGTTGCTGCCGGCGGCAATAAAAGTTGTTTAAAAGTCAAAAGTCTCTCCCGCCCTGCGTGGATTCGCTGCTCCCACTCTCAGAATTTCAGCGCAGCCAGAGAGACACGCCAGGCTCACGGAGGAGAGCACGCGCTGTGCTTACGTATGTTGAACTTCTTTCGCATCGTACGTGGGCAACCGTCCTCATCGGAGGTGCGGGCGGGTGGGGGGACAAGGAGCGCACGATGTGTAGAAGAGACCTCTCTCATTCGCTTCACTCATCTCGCCCAGTCAGCGAAGGAGCGTCGGTTCGAGACGCGTGACCTCTTGCGACAGTATTAATTCTAGATTTGAAGCTTTCGTGACTGCAAGGATTCATACTCTTAGTTCTTTCGGTAAAGTCACTTAGGTAAAAAAATGAAATAAAAATTAATAAAAAAATGTAAATTAATAATCTTGATGCAGCAAATCTGGCTGTGACGGTCCCACCTGATGACGCAGACTTGTGTTGCCTCCGAAACGTCGTGATTTTATTAATTTATTTTTTATTAATTTTAATTTCATTTTTTTACCTACGTGACTTTACCGAAAGAACTAAGAGTATGAACTCTTGCGACAGCATTCGCAATGAACTTATCTCGCTTGCCATGCACGCACCGTTTGTCTCGAGTGGTTTGTTTGATCCCCACGTATCACGGGGAGTGCGACCCGCGGGAGACTTTGATGGACCTTCAACTTGTTTTTATTTGTCACCAAGTAGGGCTCACACTGAGCTGTGTAGCTCTTATTTTCAGAAGCGGCCTGGCTATCACAAATGATAGGTTAACGAAGTGGGCTCGTCAACATCACGTGGACATTTACAGCAGCCACATACTCTAAACGCGTGACGTTGATTCGTAAATGTGGAGGTTAAAACACCGGAGAAAAAAATCCACGCGACCACGGGGAGAGAGAGACACGCAGACTACAAATATACAGCAGGCGTCAGGGTCGGGATCGAACCCACGACCTCCTGCATAGCAGGCGAGGTAGTTAACATCTCAAAGCCACCGTGATAAGAGAGAGAGAGAGACGCAAACTCCAAATATACAGCAAGCATCAGGGTCGGGATCGAACCCACGGCCTCCTGCGTACCAGGCGAGGTAGTTAACATCTCCTAGCCACTGTGATGATGATGAGAGAGCGAGAGACACGCAAACTCCAAATATACAGCAGCAGGCGTCAGGGTCGGGATCGAACCCACGACCTCCTGTATACCAGGCGAGGTAGTTAACATCTCCCTAAGAAGTGGAGACTTTGAATGACTTTCGTGTCGAGTCTTGCAGGGCTTTGCGCGAACTTGCGTATGCTAGAGGCAAGCAACCCGACTCTTGATAAGATATGGTGCTCGATATGGTGCTCCATATTAGGCTGACTAGGAGTGTGGATTAATGGCGTAAGGCGCTGCCGCTTTGAATAACGAGAATACAAAGTACGCCTACATGTAACAATTAAAACATTATAGCCCTGCAGACACGGCACGTAGGCATACTAATTATACAATGTAATTATAAAATAAGTATCAGCGTCGTTATGAAGAATATACATTACAAAATAGAGAAGAGATTTCTCATATTCTTGGTTCTTTAAATATTAAAATATTTATATTATTTTATTATTTCCCTTCTACGTGACTTTACCGAAAGAACCAATAATATGAATCCCTGCAGTCACGAAAGCTTTAAATAAAAAAAAGAGTTTTCTCTTTCGTATATGTGTCTTTCCACATACACAACTATATAAAAACAACTCTTTACAAACAACCCAACGCGGCCTTGCGCAGGGAGAGCGTCACTTTAGCAGCATTGATTCGGTACAGAAGCAAACTCTGGACCCGTTTCGGCATGACAGCGTCTCATCAGCAGCGTCCAGGTTTGCGTGAATCAATGCTGGCGAACTGCCCGGAGTTTGTAGGCGATAACCCTCTCTTTAAAGACATCGCTCCAAGATTTCCTCACCTCCCATCGGCACGTACGTTACCAAAGAAGTTCCACACGCGTGCACGCAACGTATCGAATCAGGTTTTATGGGGGGTGGTGGGGGTGGGGGGTCCTTGGTGCAGTTGCACCGCCTGCACACCGCCTAGCTCTCGCATCCCTGGTCGCGTCACCACCAGCACCACCAGCAGCAGCACCACCTGTTGCTGTTGCTGCTGCTGCTATTGCTGCTGATATTGCTATTGCTGCTGCTGCTATTGCTGCTATTGCATGCTGCTGCTATTGCTATTGCTGCTATTGCTGCTGCTGCTATTGCTATTGCTGCTATTGCTGCTGCTGCTATTGCTATTGCTGCTGCTGTTTCTGCTGCTATTGCTATAGCTGCTATTGCTGCTGCTATTGCTATTGCTGCTATTGCTGCTGCTGATATTGCTGCTGCTGTTGCTGCTGCTGCCCGGGTGAACAGGAGTCGGAGTCGGTGATTCATCCGGCTACTTCTCCCGTAACCTGAGCCCGCGCTCTCTCTTCTCTTTCACTCCCCCTCTCCCCTGTCTCCCTCCTCTTCTCTCTCTTACTGTCTCTCGGCCTCCTTGAACACTTTAAACGCAACTCCCTGCAATCGCCCGTCGCTGCCAGGCTGTTGTAGCCGCGGGCTAGGCGGCTATCTCTGTGGCCGGCGAGGCTGCTCGGGGCTAATTGACTGCACGCGGGACAGCTTCCCAAACAACTTCAAGTGGGCTGCACTTTAGGAGGTCGGACCTGGATGGGGAAGAGGAGGAGGAGGGGAGGGGGACGGCTGGTTATTTCCGAGACGTCTCAATTCATTACACGCATAAACTAAAAGTCAACTGTTGTATTTGGAGCTATGTAGCAGCTCTTTTTTTCAGATGCGACCTGGCCATGGCACGTGATAGCTCAACGAAGCGGCTTATCATCACGTGGACATTTATAGCGGCCAAATGACTCGAAACGCGTGACGTTGATTTTAAGTGTGGATGGGAAAAAAACCGGAGGACCCGAAAGAGAAAATCTACGGGGAGAGAGAGAGAGACGCAAACTACAAATATACAGCAGCAGGCGTCAGGGTCGGGATCGAACCCACGCCTCCTGTATACCAGGCGAGGTGGTTAACATCTCATAGCCCCCGTGATGATGATGATGATGAGAGAGACACGCAAACTCCAAATATACAGCAGCAGGCGTCAGGGTCGGGATCGAACCCAGAACCTCCTACAAACCAGGCGAGGGAGTTAACATCTCAACAAGCACGACCGCATTTGTCTCCCCAGTGGCGATGTTTACACACCTAAAAGGCAGAGATCGCCCATATAGCCTTTTGGGGTCAAGTGTTGTTAGCGAGCACCTATGAAAGCCCGCACGGCACACGAGGGGGGGGGGGGTGGCCAGCACCACGCTCGGCCGCCTTTGTCTCCCCAGTAGTGGCGATGCCCCAGTGCCGCGAAAGAAGTTCAACGTACATACATACACCGCACGCACGCAGACGCGCTTGCACACACACGAAGGGCAAATGCCGCTTCACCCCAACACAGCCGTATTGAGTAACGAGCGTGTAAAGTGGCACCGCGTATTTAGAGTCAGCTAAGTGGCAGGGCTGTATATCTGCACATCTGCAGATCAATGGAGCACCTCCACCGCCATCTGCCGCACCTGCCACGCCACCTCGACCCGCCACCTGTTCACCTGGCACCGAAAACACCTAAGAATATGAATCCTTGCAGTCACGAAAGCTTCACATCTAGAATCAACAACAACAAATCGATGATCACGCGCTCACGAGACGCGGATTGGTAAGGATCGATGCATTTTCGACAACGTTACGAGCGCGTTGCTTGTTTGCGGCTTCGAGGCCAACACCATGTGAGGCTGGGCTCTAAGAAAAGCCGTCTCGGGTGTGGACCAATCAATTTCTCAAGGGCAGTGCACTATCATCATCAGAGTTGTCTCTTCTTGTTTGCATTTTGACTGCGAGTGTTGTGGTTATTGCAAACGTGATCCCTCGTATAAAGGTGTCAGTTTTGGTGCCAGATAAAAGGGTAAAAAACCTATTACTGTATCTTGCTACTGGGAAAGGAGGTCTCATAATGTAAATAACGAGCGGGGTTTTTGAGAAAAGAGGGGAAGGTGGTGAGAGAAGAGAGGAAAGTTGGAACCCCGCGGGGGAGGTTTGACGGTTGAGTTCGCCCTCTAAGAGAGACGTTGACTGTTGATTGTTGCTTCGAACAAACGTACACGGATTAGACATCCAACGATTGCATGCTGCTCTCAGTCCACTGAGGTTGTTTGACCATACTTCACCATGCCGGCGGTCGGTGCTGATTGGCTGGATGAGGTCGGTTCAGGTAACGCTCACCGCTGGTGTTCAGGCGTGACCTGGCATCGAATTCAAGTCGCCGAGATTCATCGTGCGGTGTGCTAACCACTGCGCCACCGCTAGTTTTTCTTGTTTTTTTTCTTTAGCAAATGGGGCATTTTGAGAGCAGCGGGCCTTCGTGAAATCCCCTTGGGCGACAAACAACGGAATATGAATCGCCAAGCTCCTTCATAGTAATCACCACTGGGCTAATTACACGCGAGAGAGCGAGAGAGAAAATAGAACAGGGGTAGGGGAATCACACGCACGCACACAGACACACAGACAAAGACAAAGATCCCCCGTATAGCCTAAACATACTGCTGGGGCAAGTGCTGCTAGCGAGGACCTATGAAGGCCGGCAAGGCACACGAGGGGGTGGGTGGCCAGCAACCACGCACGGCCGCCTTTGTTTCCCTCGTGGTGATATTTACACACCACACCAGGTACTCATTTGATGCTGAGTCGACCTAGGGGAGGCCTAGGACCGGTTCAGATAATCGTCACTGATGTTGGCCGTGAGCTGGAATCAGACCCGGGTCGCCGGGTTCGTAGCGCAGCGCGCTAAACCGCTACACTACCGCTCCCCACACACACACTGACACACACTGACACACACATCCTGACACACACACACTGACACACACACACTGACACACACACACTGACACACACACACTGAGACACACACACGCACACACTGACACACACACACTGACACACTCCAACACTGACACACACACACACTGACACACACACACTGACACACACACACTGACACACACACACTGACACACACTGACACACACACACACACACACACTGACACACACACACTGACACACACTGACACACACACACTGACACACACACTCTGACACACACTCTGACACACACACTGACACACACACACACTGACACACACACTCTGACACACACGCACTGACACACACACACTCTGACACACACACTGACACACACACACTCTGACACACACACTGACACTCACACACTGACACACACACACGCACACGCTTCGTGGGCTTTTAATAGCTCACGCCGCAGAAGAAGAGCTGAGCGGCACGCACGCAGAGCGAGAGAGAGAGGGGAGTCGCACATGCTGGTGGCACGAGGAGCAATGACACCCAGCAATGAATGCCGGCCTCTCTCTCGCCTCTGTGTGTCGTGTGTGTGTGTGGGGGCAATCCGTGCAAGATACAACCTGCCCCCCACCCCGACACACATCCGCCCCCCCCTCCCTATCCTCTACCCCTTCTCCAAACTCGTTCCATCATCTTTGCTGTTTCACAAAGTGTTGCTGTGTGTCTCGCGCTGTCTGACTCAAGGGTGGCCTCGCACTAAAATACTCCCGCGTTCGCCGCCTTCAACTTGTTTATAATTAACAATGGAAATTCCAGACAGTTTTTTTGTTGCTGAGGGGTTGGTGGGGGGGAGTAGCGAGGAGAGTGGGGAGGGGGGAGCGATTTTCTGTTGTTTATGAGCCCTGAGTGTTTTGTATGCAATAGAGGAGCCCGTATATACAGACGCGAATCAGCTCGGCGAACGGTGTGCAAGGAATGTGTTGTATACACGAAAACGGTGGGAGTGGTGATTCGTCACAATTTGTATGTTTCGAATACAACTACAGCTTTCGTTAAATTTCGATTTAAAGCTTTCGTGACTGCAGGGATTCATCTTCTTGGTTCATTCGGTAAAGTAACGTAGAAGGGAAATAATAAAATAATAAAAATAAAACATAATAAAATAATTCTCACGACGTTTCGGCCACAACGCAAGCAGGACGCTGCTTGCGTCCTGAGGACGGCTGCTTGCGTTGTGGCCGAAACGTCGTGAGAATTATTTTATTATGTTTTATTTTTATTATTTTATGATTTCCCTTCTACGTGACTTTACCGAAAGAACCAAGAACATACAGCTATCGTTATTTAACTACCAGGTAAGGGCCCCGCTGAGCTGCGATATATAAAGCTCCTCTTCATAAGCGGCCTGGCGATCACGCGGCAATGAGAGCTCAAACAAGTGGCCGGTCATCATTCACGTGGGAATGTATGGCAGAAAAAATAACAACTCCCAAACGCGCGAAGTCGATTCTAAATGTGGAGTTGGGAAAAACCGGAGGACCCGGGGCAAAAAATCCACGCGACCACGAGGAGAGAGAGAGAGAGAGGAAAAGAGAGAGACACGCAAACTCCAAATACACAGCAGGCCTCAAGGTCTGGATCTGACGTCAACATATAAACTGTGTGGATGTATTGAAAGCGAATGTGTATAGAGGGCTCGCTTTTAGTCGGCGCAAGTTCGGCAACGCTGTTCCAGCAAGTAATATGGCCTCGTCACAGTCCGTGATTTTGGCCTCAGATGATTACAGGATTATTCTAGGGTACAATAATAATAAATAAAAAGGTAGGATCGTTATGGACGCCGATGAACCCGAGACCAAGCCAGCCTCGTCGAGTTTCTGAAAATATCGTCGTACAATTAAGCCGTAATTGAAATGATTAGGCAAGGTGCTGTCAATTCATTGGGGAAGGGGATTGTTTGACCATACTTCACCACGCTGCTCAATGAGAGTTGGTGGGTTCATCACGGGCTGATGATGACGATGATTCATTGTTATTCACTCTTGCCAATACGTTCTGGTAAACCTCCAGCAATTTGTTTTTGGTTTAACAAGCCCGACATCGCTGATTAGACCCGTGCAGAACATGGAAAAATCGCTCCAGCATTTTTCTCGCCTAAAAAAAATTACCGTTTAACGATGTCGGTTCTTGGCAAGCCAATAAGTAGAGGGCTAATTGACTCACCATATCGTTTGCATGAACGCGTTGATACGGGAGGCAGTGTACAAGGGCTGTATTTGCTTTCACGCGTGTAACGCTCCGTGTACAGACACGAGCAGTGGCGTGACTGCATTACACTGGTCGACACACTTTTTCTGGCATAAGGTATTTTGGGGTGCTGATTCAAAATCTGGCATCAGTTTTTGTCTATCACATCAGGTTTTTGAGATATCAAATATTGCATTTTCATTAAAAACTGCAGAAGAAAAATATTAAATAAATGTGGATATCTACATAAAATTATATTATAAACACACTATCCTAAAAATACAGCACCATATTTTAACACTAAAGCAGTCACTGACTCGCAACAACTTGCAATCATAAGTGACAGAGTTAATTTCGGGTAAAATCAATGAAAATGGGGTATGCCGATAGCATACAAATGAGATGTGATAGAGCAAATCTGAGATCAGATTTGGAATCAGCACCCCGAAATTAGTCTAAAACACATTCAGACTCTGTCTCCTCGACAGACCTGTTCTCCACCTGAGGACGGCTGCTTGCGTTGTGGCCGAAACGTCGTGAGAATTATTTTATAATGTTTTATTTTATTATTTTATTATTTCCATTCTACGTGACTTAACCGAAAGAACCAAGAAGATAGTCTAAAACAGCTGTAAAAGTCCAGGCCAGAAAAAATTGTTATTTTTTGTTGACCAGTGAATTATCGGCTCAGGGGGTGATGCAGCAATGGGTCAGGTGGGGCCAGGATATTTCGGAATATTTCTTAATGCTGCAGGAATCCGATGAGCTATACAGCTCGAGTTTTCACACGTGTCCAGTCGGCTGTTATATAACGCGGCTCCGCTTGTCCCAATCACATCGGCCTCGCTCTGCCTTCAAAAAATGCAGCCACTGCAGCTCTGTAGTGAGTACCTCTTTGCAACATCGCGTTATTACCGCTGGAATTTTTTTTTAATCAAAATTAAACATGGAATGTAAAGGAAAGCATTTTCATAACGTGAATTGAAACCGCGTTTCTAAATAAGTGTTACGTTCTTTTTACACTTTTGTTGTTGAAAACATTTCTCACGGTGGTTGTCAACAGGGGCTCCAACCAGTGCCGGATTATCCTACATAAGTAGTAGCTACTACATATGTAGCTACGTAAGTTGTAGCTACTACTACTATGTACTACTACTATGTAGTAGCTACGGGCCCCGCACTTTCAAGGGCCCCGCGCTAAACGCTTTCAAGCTATCAATTTCGGTTCAGTGATTCTGCACTTGCTCTATTACTATAGTACTATACCGCCTTCAACTTTTATGAACGACTGGGTGTTTAAGGTTAGCGATTTGTCATATTATCTGGCTGTGCAGCAAGTAAAAAAAGTACAATTACTTTACTGTGCAAGTTTTTAAAAAATGGTGTTTTAATATTTACGTGTTTTTATTGTATTTAGGGCTTAGGGCCCCTGATAACAGCATTTGCTACAGGCCCCGCACTAACTTAATCCGGCACTGGCCCCAACTCGCAGCTTTGACCACCGGGAGGGCGTGGGGAGCAAGGCACCCCCCCTGCCCCCCCCCCCACGCTCGTTACCCTGCTGGACAAGAGACCACCTCGTCAGCACACAGTCGTCCGTTCGCTACAATATTTATAAAACACGCGCCAGGAGATAGCGACTCGGGGGGGGGGGGGGCGGGGGGGGCTCACAGCGTCGCCTATCTGCTCCTTGTGTCGCGGAAGTGGCTGTCCGTCATTGTGCTCGGTGCCTTGGCTGCGTCCTCGCTAAGAGAGGCCCGTATCGCTCCCGACCCGACCACAATTGCTGGGGAGCTAATTAAAGAACGCTCGTGGGGAGAAGGGAGGAAGGAAGGGAGCGAAGGAGGGAGGGAGGGAGCGGTGGCGCAGTGGTTAGCGCAGTGTCGCTATAAACCGCCCGGATGCGGCTCCAGTTCGCGCGTTTGGACAGCTACGGAGGAGCGGGAGCGCGCAGTGAAGGACGCACGGCGCGACCCGCGTTAGATTCCCACTCGTGACCTAAATGAGTAATATTTAAAAATACATTTGTTTTAAACACGCTTTAATTAAATGTACCGTACGAGTAATTGCAGAACTCCACGACTCTATAGGAAGTGGCCCCGAAGCTTGCCGTGGTGATTTACAGCCAACTTCAGTTGAGCGTGGACAATTAGACCCAAGCCGAAACATAACATATAAAAATATAATGTTTAGAAATATGTTTTTTTATTTTATATGATAGAATATAGTATTGTCATCAGCATGACATAAGTATACCAAGTTTGCAGTCGGTACCACATTGGGAAGTGGGTTAAAATTGAGTTACAAGATTTGAGGATACAACAACAACAGAGAGAGTGAGTTAAATGAAAACGTGTAATAATAAAAAAGAAGCCAGTGTCGAATATTCGAACCGGTCCTGGGCCTCCCCTAGGTCGACTTAGCCTCAAACGAGTACAGTACTTGGCGCGGTGTGTAAATATCAGCAGTGAAGAGACAAAGACGGTGGGACGTGGTGTTGCACCCCCCCACCCTCTCTCTCTCTCTCGCCCTTCGTGTGCCGTGCCGGCCTTTATTAGGTGCTGCTACTCGCTAGCAGCGCTTGCCCCAACAGCCTGCTGAAGGCTATGCGGGGGATCTTTGTCTGTGTGTGGAGTTGTTTCTCGCTCTGCGGCCACGAACCCCCGCGCCGTCTGAGTTTGATTC
Source organism: Lampetra planeri (assembly GCF_965212315.1). Classification (NCBI taxonomy): domain Eukaryota; kingdom Metazoa; phylum Chordata; class Hyperoartia; order Petromyzontiformes; family Petromyzontidae; genus Lampetra; species Lampetra planeri. The sequence goes on along the minus strand of NC_136121.1, from coordinate 10,388,804 downwards.
CCGATAACTTCACGGCTCACAGCAGTGGCCCCAACATCGGTGGGGGGACAGCGGGTGATGCCGTGAACCATGCCCTGCCTGACCCCCCCCCCACGCGCAAACGGGCACGAACCAGAGCGGGGAAGTATGGTCCAACAATCCGCCACGGCATTCCACTGCTGGATGAAGCCTTCTTTTGCATCGAGCAAGAGGGTGATTGGAGCGGAGGTTGACATGTGTTTATTTATTTTAAACGAGACAAAACAAGGGAGAAATAGGCAAGTGGACGGTCGAACGAATCGTCGCCCGCAATTTGTGAACGATGCGAATTGAATCGGCCGGCAGAGGAATCGCATCGCATGCAGCTGCCTAATTACACACAAAGATCCCCCGTGTGGCCTTAACAGACTCTTAAGGAAAGTGCTGTTAGCGGGTAGCACCTAGGAAGGCCGGAACCGGCACACGAGGGTGTTGGTGGCCAGCACCACGCCCGGCCGCCTTTGTCTCCCTAGAGGAGTTCAGTTCATGTATTAGGATTTACCCTGTGAGCCATTCGGCTCTTGATTTGGGTTCAACCGCAACAAACAATAAAATTACAAGATACAGCTAAAAGTAATTGTACACAAATCTAAACATCACAAACGTAAACAATAAAATCCTACAGAAAAAGCGCAACCCGTCCATGTTTACACACCGCACAAGGATCTAATTTAAGGCTGAGTCGACCCACTGTTATTGGTCGTGATCGGGAGTCGAACTCGTGTCGCTGGGTTCGTAGCACAGCCCAATACACCTTAAAACCTTCTTAACCCCGCACCTCCGTTTCCCCATCATCACCCTTCCTTGCCATCCCTTCCCTAACACTCAACCCCCATCACATTTTCCCTCCAGCCAATATTGAATGTTCAATTTGTGATCCTTGTAAAGCGCTTCGGCAAAGGCGCTGTATAAAACCCGACACAAGATTAAGATCAACGCTACCACTGCCGCTCGCCACGATATCCCGGCTCCACGAACAACATTCGATGCAATCCCTGAGTGCCATAACCTCCTTCTCCGGGGCACTCTCATTCAAATATGATCGTCTATTATGATGATGTTTATGATGATGATGATGTATACGGGCGTGCCATGCGAAAAAAAACTGAACGGTGCAATCCCCACAGAGTTCAGCTCCAGAATGGCTTTATTCATTACCCCAATGAGACATTGGTTAAGTTACAAAATAGGACCCTCCAGAAAATCACTCTCGAGAACTCCCTTGGCGACCGTGGCTCTCCCGGGCACGTGTCGGACTATTATTAGTTGTTTTAATGATGGCTCATATAGCCACGGCCGCTCAATGTGGCCGCTTTGAGGTTGTAAGGCTGAGTAGGAGCGACTGGGGGGGGGGGGGGAGAGGGCGACTCCTCGTTAATTGGGCACCGCACAGATTGGCTCCGGGCCGTGCTAATTGCCTCCTAACTACAGGGAAATTTGATTCGCCCCGTCCTCTCCCCCCTGCGCACCCTTCCAAACCGCCTCTCACTCGCCTCCTATATCCCAAATGTGGCTCATTGTGACTCATTGTGCCTCTGTGTCGCCACAGCCAACGCCAAAGACAAAGGTCACCCCGGATAGCCTCAACAGGCAAGTGCTGTCAGCGAGCGCCTACGAAGGCCGGCACGGCACGGCACATGACGATGTTCTACAACACAGCGACCCGTTTGAGGCTGAGTCACGGCGTGTGCGGCTTGACAGAGGGCTGCTGCTCTAGGTGCCTATAGCGAGGCCCCCTTTTAGGAGTAGCCCAATCCCTTTCCGTAACCAGATTACTCGAGACATCGGCTGCACGAGAGGGGAGGGAGGGAGCGGGTGGCGTGTTTTGTGTTTTGGCGACGCATTTTGAGACGGGGCGCGCGCCACGTGCGTGTCCTCTGTTCACGGTGGTTGCAGCGACCGCTAAAAAAACAACAACCCCCACAAAGGGCAGTCGATTCTCGTTAAGTGGCGAGTTAAATGTCATTAAGAGAGAGACTGCGCGTCCAGCTGACTTCTCTCGCTCGCTCACAGAAGGGCTGTCGATCGCGAATGGCCCAGCGCGATGTATTTTCGTTATCGGCCTTTAGAGCTCGCGCACTCCGTGAGTCTACGGCTGACACAATTGTACCCTGCCGGTCAGCGTCATTGTTGGCCAGGTTCAATCAGCTGCTCGATGAATCTCGTACCCAGCGCACTTAGCGCGCTCCACGTGAACGCAAATGTGTCGCCCGATCTCCTGGGCGGTTGTCACTAGCGGCCAGGTCGCTTCTTAAAAAAATAGAAACTAATAGCTCAGTGGGCTTTACCTGGTTAATAAAATAAAACAATTTAGTTGTTATTTGCAATTCGCTTACCTTTTCTATATTTCGCACTTTGGTGGTGTGCGCTGTATTGTTTGTTGTTGGACCGTTCTGACCCGCCCCTACTGGCGTAAGGCACTACCACTAGGGTACGACTGGACATCCGTGAAAGAAAAAAGAGCTTTCATTGCTCAATCGGATTCCTGCCACACAGGTAAATATTCGGATGACTTTGATTTCTGAGCGCGTTCCTTTCCGTGACCCCTTTAAGCTATCAAGAGGAAGGGAAACTGGCAAAGTTGAAATGCTCGAGCCCATTGATAATTATTTGCTTTAACGCGCAGTAGTAATAGTAGTAGAAGGTGGCTTTCATTAATTCATTTAAAAAATTTGCATTAAAAAAATCTATGTATTTTTTGTATTGGGTTAGATCGCGTCAAATACAAATGTGTCGTTGACCCACGGCCACCAGAAGCAGACAATTTACATGACACAACTTATACTCATTGGCTGCGTCGGGTGGTGGTGGGTTGACGACACATTTATATTTACGCGATCTAACCCAAAAATACAACTTCACTGTGAAGATTTTGAGTTTGGTCCGTTAAAGTAACAATTCCCGTGCAATGATTCTAGATTTGAAGCTTTCGTGACTGCAATGATTCATACTCGTTGGTTTTTTCGGTAAAGTCACGTAGGGTAAAAAATAAAATAAACGTAAACAACTACATTAAATCACGACGTTTCGGGCGCTTGTGTTGCGCTTGTGTTGCGCCAGAAACGTTGTGATTTAATGTAGTTGTTTTCATTCGTTTTATTTTATTTTTTACCTACGTGACTTTACCGAAAAAACCAAAGAGTTGCGCTTGTGTTGCGCCCAAAACGTCGTGATTTAATTTAGTTGTTTTCATTTATTTTATTTTTTACCTACGTGACTTTACCGAAAAAAACAAAGAGTTGCGCTTGTGTTGTGCCCGAAACGTCGTGATTTAATTTAGTTGTTTTCATTTATTTTATTTTTTACCTACGTGACTTTACCGAAAAAACCAAAGAGTTGCGCTTGTGTTGCGCCCGAAACGTCGTGATTTAATTTAGTTGTTTTCATTTATTTTATTTTTTTACCTACGTGACTTTACCGAAAAAATCCAAGAATATGAACCCCGTGCAATGGAATATTGTAAACAAAAAAAACCGAATGTGCTCATCGACCTCCGTGCCTCGACGCCCGAACTATTTCCCCGGCAGCATTTACTTTGAGCGATAATTTGTTTGCGACAATGTTGTAATGTCTGAATGATTGGTTGAATAGAGACGGCCGGATTCGCTTGCGCGTGCCGGCCACGTGTCGCTTTGGCCGTCGTCGCTGCTCCGAGTTTCGCTTCTCGATCTTTAAGGCGGAGCGAGGACCGATTCACCCGAACCGGTCCTGCGTCTCCCCTAGGTCGACTCAGCCTCAAATGAGTACCCAGTGCGGTGTGTAAAGGTCGTCACTTGGGGCGACGAGGGCGGGTCGGGCGTGGTGCTGGCCACCCACCCACCCCCTCGTGTGCCACCGTGCCGGCCTTCATAGGTGCTCGCTAACAGCACTTGCCCCTACAGTCTGTGAAGGCTACACGGGGGGTCTTTGTATTTGTGGGGAGCGGTGGTGTCACGATTAGCGCCCTGCGGTACGAACCCGGCGACACGAGTTCGATTGCCGCTCACGGCCAATACGATTGTCTGAACCGGTTCTGGGCTTCCCCTAGGGCCTAGGTCGACTCAGCCTCAAGTGTGTACCTGGTGCGGTGTGCAAACATCGCTTCTGGGGAGACAAAGGCGGCCGGGCGTGGTGCTGGCCACCCACCCCCTCGTGTTCCGTGCCGGCCTTCATAGGTGCTCGCTAACAGCACTTGTCCCAACAGCCTGTTAAAGGCTACACGGGGTATCTTTGTCTTCGTTTGAAGAGGATCGTGTGGGAGCGGTGGCGCGGCGGTTAGCGCAGTGCGCTCTATACAAACCCCCAGACGCTGCGAGTTCGATTCCCGCTCACGACCCAATAACGGTGGCGAATATTTTTGAACCGGTCCTGGGCCTCCCCATGAGGTCGACTGGGTCTCAAAAGTCTACCCGGCGCGGTGTGTTCAAACAACAAAACCCTCCCCAAAAATATCAACACTGGGGAGACAAAGGCGGCCGCGCGTATGGCGCTGGTCACCCAACCCCTTTCGCGTGCCGTTCCGGCCTTCGCATGTGCTCACTAGAAGGGAAGTAATAAAATAATAAAAATAAAAACATAATAAAATAAATATTTAATTACGTTTTATTTTTATTGCTTTATTATTTTATTATGTTTTATTTTTATTATTTTATTACTTCCCTTCTACGTGACTTTACCGAAAGAACCAAGAAGATGAATCCCTGCAGTCACGAAAGAAGCTTTAAATCGAAAAATGTGCTCGCTCCTAACGTTACTTGCTGGCCCGAGGTTACACGCGGAATCTTTGTCTCTGCGAAGATCATTGCGCGAGCGATCGTCTGCGCGACGCGTACGCGGCCGATCGCAGCGAAGCCACCGATTGACCCCTGCTCGCTCGCTGGGAGCGAAAACAAGATTTGGGCACCGCACGGCCCTCATTTAAAGGCGAGTTAACTTTTATTGAGCAGAGCGGCGAGAAAAGGGGGGCCCGCCTGGTCCGCGAGACACCATGAGCGGGTCCACGTGTCGAGCCGGCCCCGTGCGCCGCGCGTGTACGTGCGACGAGTGAGCTGCTGCTGCTGCTGTTGCTGATGATGGTGGTGGTGGTGTTGTTGTTGTTGTTGGGGGTGCGTGCGTGCGATGCGTTGTGGAGGACGCGCGGCTAAATAATAACATTTCACCGCGCTGCTCGAGGCGACGTGCCGGCTAGCAGGCGCCCCGCTAACGCGATTACGTGAACGGGGGACGGGCGATGTGGGTTCGGATCCGTAGCCTGGGGGGGGGGGTGGAGGCGACGGGGGGGGCTAAAGTGGGTGGCCATCACCGCAGTGGGTCACTGCTCACCAAAGGCAAAGGTCCCCCGTGTAGCCTTAACAGGCTGGAGGGTCAAGTGCCGTTAGCGAACAGCACCTGTGAAGGCCGAAACGGTACGCGAGGGGGGTGGGTGACCAGCGCCGCGCCCAGCCGCCTTTGTCTCCCTCGTGGTGATGTTTACACATCGCACCAGGTGCTCATTTGAGGCTGAGGTGACTTAGGGGAGGCCCAGGACCGGTTCAGATATAACCAACAACCACCATCACTACCAACCACCACCAACCACCACCACTACCAACCACCTCCACTACCAACCACCACAGCACTATCAACCACCGCCACCAACCACCACCACTACCAACCACCACCACTACTAACCACCACCACCACTAACCACCACCACTACCAACCACCAGCAACCACCACTATCAACCACCACCACCACCAACCACCACCACTACCAACCACCACCACCGCCACTAACCACCACCACCAACAACCACCACCACTAACAACCACCACCACCATCACTACCAACCACCACTACCAACCACCACCACTACGAACCACCACCACTACCAGCCACCACCACTACCAACCACCACCACCACCAACCACCACCACTACCAACCACCACAGTAGTTTAAGGACCCAGGGTTATCTGTAAAGACTCTGAACACCGCTCGGCATCTGCCTGATAACGTGGTGGGGGGGGGGGGTAGTGGGAGGGGTGGCGTTTGATGATTTTGTTTCTTGTTGTCGGTGCGTCTTGCGCGCACGTGTGCCCTGTGTGTGACCAGTCGCGTGCGTTAAGCGCTTTGAGAACGTTAATGGGACAGGATGATTGATGGCGATGGTTGGTAATTGGTGATTGATCATGATGATGTCAGGATAATATCATGTACGGCTCCGTTGTTTTGCCAATCAACGGTTGGACGAGGGGTGCCTCGCCGCGTTTTTTTTTGACCATACTTCACCGCTGTGGTCAACGCGGGTTTGGTGCGGGCGGGAGGGCATCTGCGTGGTGCCACAGGGTGTAGGGCGCAACAATGGATGTTACCGCAAATGTCCAGCACGCAGCCGATAACACCTGTGTCGTGCAAAATGTGATCAACCCATTCCAAGCAACTGTCCAGGAATAAACAACAAAATGCTGCTTCGCTTTCGAGATCTGGCGAGATCGGGCCCACTGCGGCCGATTTTGGCTCATCTCCCTCTTTTTCTCGTCATAACCTTTGGTTCATGTGTGTGCCTTATGTCTTTGTGTCATTTCTTAATTTGTTTTTATACAATTTTTTTTGCTTGTTAGTGGCTGGTAGATGGCATTTGGTTCTTTTATTTCTATTAAATAAATTTGCAGCGTTATGGGACGCTATTAGCGTGAATGACGCTCCATAAAATGAAAGTAATATTGTATTGGCGGGTAAACTCTAAATAAAGCTTGTGAGACAACACCACACGTGTTATTGCAATTTATTTACTCGGGAAAAAACCCGGGCCCTGAGTCTCCGGACTCGTTGCTTCATTTGATTTTTGGTCAATTCCTTCTAAACGTGGGCAGTGTCTTTGCTTCACGCAGGAGGAATATATACCCCACTATATATTTAATTTATTTAACTTTGTTTTACGAGGTAAAAAAAAAGGTGTCAGTTTTGTTGCCAGATAAAAGGGTAAAAAAACAATTATCAAGGCCCACTGAGTTATATTTATTTTTCAGAAGCAACCTGGTTATCACAACCAGCAAAGTGGCTTATCGTGTGGAAATGTATAGCGGCCAAACACTCTAAAGGCGTGTTGTTGATTCTTAATGTGGAAGGGAACAAGCAGAGGACACGGGAAAAAAATCCACGCGATCACGGGACGAGAGACGCTCAAACGCAACATATAGAGCAGGCGTCAGGGTTGGGATCGCAACCACGACCTCCTGCATACCTGGCGAGGTAGTTAACATCTCCTAGCCACCGTGAAGCCCCACGACGCCTCGCTCGGCCCGTCGTGATTCCAAGCGGCACTTTGTTGAGTCCCATGAACGTCTGAAGGGCCGCGATAAAAGTCAGGGCACATAAAGTTCTTGCATTTATCTTCACGAATCACGTATAGGGTTATTGCCTTTCTGTTAACAAATGTTCAAACCGACTTTCAGTAGCATTAACGCACGATGCACGGTTTCTCTTTTGAAATTAATTTAGGACATTTTTTTTTAGATGACAGCTCCCTTCTTGAGCGGACATAAAAACGAATCTAACTCGTTTCGGCTTGAGTCAATATTCTTTACATGTTCTAATGCCATTTGAAGAAAAAATAATAATATCAACGATAAGAAATAATAATATGAACTTAAAGAATAAACAAGAACAATTATTAATATCAGGGTCAAAATAATAATAATCAAATAACCAGATGTGTCCTGACTTTTGTGCCACCCTGTACTGTATATACTTTTGGATTGTGTTCATTACTTTATCTTTCCGTTTCGGGGGAAATTCATCTTCAAATATCGCCCTGAACAACTTCGGTGAACCCGCGTCTCCCAGTCTGATGCCCCATCTAATTGAACTCATACACCACGCGTTCATACTATTCATATATACAACGCGTTAATTGTATTCATGTATACAACATATGCATACTATTCACATATACAACGCGTTCATACTATTCATATACACAACACGCTCATGATATTCATGCTTACAACACGGTCATAACTATTCATCTATACAAAACGTGTTCACGGCCAAATATTATTGATCAGGCTGGCGGAAGGGAAGGGAACGGCGGATTTCCAATCGCAGTTATGCCTCGGCTATGGAAGCGCCCCAAATAAATGCATTCGACCCGACGGGGAAAACCGATGCAGTCCTCCACGTAGACGAGGCTCATTTATTGACGAACCACTCAATTTGTAAAGTGGCGTCGCGTTCAAAAAGCGGCTCGTGGAGCCAGCAGCGGCAGCGGGCAAGGCCGTAGCCATGGAGTCAACATCGGGGGGGACCAAATCTTCCACGTGTCTGGGCGTCCCAACCCAGAAAAAATATCTACATTTGAAAACTCATTTCCTGCCTAAAATATTGAAATAATTCACTAACACATGGGATTAACTTTTTATTTTTTTTGTACAATAATGTCTAATAGTGTATCGTATTACATTGCTCTGTTTTTACTTTTTTTTTACCATTTCTTGTTTCATTGTATGTAATGGCAGAGATTAGGGATTCATAAAGTACAACCATAACCACAATCATATTAACAGAAATCTACGCATTGATTTACATGAAGACAAGTCCAGATATTGTGGCCAAGGTTTAGCAAATTGTTGTTTTTATTTACATAGCATAGCAATTTTTATTATTATAGCAATATATTGGGGGGGGGGCATGTTGAGCATATTTGAATATTTATTCTAATTACGGCCTTGCCAGCGGGTTGCTGTGTGGGCCCGAGTATCTTGGAGGTGACTGAGCGAGGAGCGAGACAAGATGTGGTCCTTTTGCGAACCAACTCGCACTGACCGTCGAGGTGAAGTATGGTCAAACCACCACCCCTCCCCACCCACCCCGGCACTACCGACAGACACCTAAACCACCACGGTCCGTTATAGTAGTAGGTTTTTACCCTTTTATATTGCAAACATGATGCCTTGAATAAAGGTGTCAGTTTTGTACCAGTTTAAAAGGGTAAAAACCTACTACTATATTTTGCCACTGGTAAAAGAGATCTCATAGTGTAAATGCTTACCCGGAGCTCTCAATACTCTGATATTGCACTGTCTTTGGGTTGTACGCCTTCTGGTGTCATCTGGTCCAACACCAATGGGGACTAGGCTCTAAAGAAAGCCGTCTCGGGTGTGGGCCAATCAACTTCAAGGACAGTGCATATCATTATCATTATCAGAGTTGATTCTTTTTGTTTGCTTTTTTGACTACTTGTGTTGTGGTTATTGCAAACATGATGCCTTGAATAATGGTGTCAGTTTTGTACCAGTTTAAAAAGGTAAAAACCTACTACTATAATTTGCCACTGGTAAAAGAGATCTCATGGTGTAGACACCACGGTCCGTGTTCAGGCGATGGGTGGATGACGAACACCGGCAGTGATCGTGAGAAGAGGCCTTCATCCAGCAGTGGATTGAGAATGGGGGGGGGGCGACGACGATGAGGATGGTGATGAGCGTGGATGTAGTTTCAGTGGGCGACTGAAGGAAACATGTGATTATGTGTGAATCACCTCCAGGCGTCATGGTTTTGATTTGAATCCATCGTATATTGACGTCCTCACGTACATGGAAGTGCATTACATGTGCGTCACCGCTCGACCGCCAAGAGGAGTATGTGTGCGTGTGCAACTCAATGTGTGTACTCAGCGTGTGTAGTCAATGTGTGTACTCAATGTGTGTGCTCAGCGTGTGCAACTCAATGTGTGTACTCAATGTGTGTGCTCAGTGTGTGTGCTCAGTGTGTGTACTCAATGTGTGTACTCAATGTGTGTGCTCAGCGTGTGTACTCAATGTGTGTGCTCAATGTGTGTAGTCAATGTGTGTACTCAATGTGTGTGCTCAGCGTGTGCAACTCAATGTGTGTACTCAATGTGTGTGCTCAGTGTGTGTGCTCAGCGTGTGTACTCAATGTGTGTAGTCAATGTGTGTACTCAATGTGTGTGCTCAGCGTGTGCAACTCAATGTGTGTACTCAATGTGTGTGCTCAGTGTGTGTACTCAATGTGTGTACTCAATGTGTGTACTCAATGTGTGTGCTCAATGTGTGTGCTCAGTGTGTGTACTCAATGTGTGTAGTCAATGTGTGTACTCAATGTGTGTGCTCAGCGTGTGCAACTCAATGTGTGTACTCAATGTGTGTGCTCAGCGTGTGTACTCAATGTGTGTACTCAATGTGTGTGCTCAGCGTGTGCAACTCAATGTGTGTAGTCAATGTGTGTACTCAATGTGTGTGCTCAGCGTGTGCAACTCAATGTGTGTACTCAATGTGTGTGCTCAGCGTGTGTACTCAATGTGTGTGCTCAATGTGTGTACTCAGCGTGTGTACTCAATGTGTGTACTCAGCGTGTGTACTCAATGCCATCATGTGGGGAGCGGTGGTGCAGTGGTTAGCGCACTGCGTCACAAGCGCCGGCGACCCGAGTTAGATTCCCGTGCTCACGCCAACGACTATGGTGGCGAATGATCTGAGCCGGTCTTGAGCCTCCCCTAGGTCGGCTCAACCTTAAAAAGAACTTGTTTACCCGCTGCGGTTGCGTCAACGTCAGTCGTGGGGAGACAAAGGCGGCCGGGCGTGTGGCGTAAGCCACGCACGCAACGCGCCTTTGATTGCCACACCATATGGTCTACTTATTCATAATTTTAAATACTTTAGCCCGTTAGTATTAGTTATACTTTGTAACGTTAGTATAGTTAGACTGTATATCACCTATTCGAGTTTTTTTTAAGATTGCTCAATGTTGAATGTATGCACCTTCCGGCCATAGTAAATTCTGTGTAAGTGTAAACTTTCATGGCGATTAAAACCGTTTCTGATTCTGATTCTGAGCCTTGATGGGAGCTCGCGAACAGCACGCACGCTTGCTTTGCCAGCTCCCCAAATAGTTTGTTGATGTCTACACGGAAGGCTATTTGTCTTCAATACAATAAACACACGCGGGTCATCGAGGGCTGATTGCGGAGTCGACGGAAATCAGCGGCTCTGCTCTGTGCATGCGCCTCGCTCTGTCGCTCTCTCTTTCTCTCTCGCTCTCGCTTTCTCTTTTCTTTCGTGTTGTGCGCGGTGCATTTAACGCCACAGCGCGTGGCTTTATAGCGTGTGTTTCATTTGTGTTGCTGGTGACTTTGTGCGTTTCATATCGGAATCGCCTCCTGTGCTGTTGCTGCTCGCGGCAATAAAAGTTGTTTGAAAGTCAAAAAGTCTCTCTCTCTCTCGCTCTGGGTGCGTTGACGATCTCCGGCGTGAATTGTTCCGGCTTGCAGCGACTGTGCAAATAAACGTCGCTTTGTGAAAGTGAGACTCACGGCGCCTCGAGAGGCATCGAACAGAGGTGGGCGATCTCGCGCAACTTTTTGTGAGCCACGGTGGCTGTGAGATGTTAACTCCCTCGCCTGGTATACAGGAGGTCCTGGGTTCGATCCCGACCCTGACGCCTGCTGCTGTATATTTGGAGTTTGCGTGTCTCTCTCTCTCTCATCATCATCACGGTGGTTAGGAAATGTTAACTACCTCGCCTGATTTGTAGGAGGTCGTGGGTTCGATCTGGACCCTGACGCCTGCTGCTGTATATTTGGAGTGTGCGTGTCTCTCTCTCTCACCATCATCACGATAGCTGTGAGATGTTAACTACCTCGCCTGGTATACAGGAGGTCGTGGGTTCGATCCCGACCCTGACGCCTGCTGCTGTATATTTGGAGTTTGCGTGTCTCTCTCTCTCATCATCATCATCATCACGGTGGCTAGGAGATGTTAACTACCTCGCCTGATATGCTGGAGGTCGTGGGTTCGACCCAGACCTTGACGCCTGCTGGAGATTTTGAGTTTGCGTGTCTCTCTCCGCGCGGTCGCGTGGATTTTTTATCCGGGTCCACCGGTTTTTCTATCCACATTTGGCTGAAATAAATTACCGATGCCGGGCCTCCCCTAGGGTCGACTCAGCCTCGAGTGTGTGCCTGGTGCGGTGTGTGAAACATCGCCACTGGGGAGACAAAGGCGGCCGGGCGTAGTGTTGACCACCCACCCCCCTCGTGTGCCGTGCCGCCCTTCATTGGTGCTACTCGTCAACAGCCCTTGCCCCAACAATCTGTTACACGCTATACGGGGGGTCTTTGTCTTTGGGCCAAGACATTGGGGACCTGTTGGGGCTGTTTAGGGACCTCGCTGGCGAGAGACGGGCGGGGGTGGTGGTGGTGGGGGTGGTGGTGGTGGTGGGGGTGGTAGTGGGGGTGGTGGTGGGGGTGGTGGTGGGGGTGGTGGGCGAGGGGGTGGCTGAGAAGCTATTAAGGCGTCGCCCGTCTGTCTGCCTGCATCGTGACCCAGCCCAGCGTCACTTAGACCGCGGCTCGCTGCAGCTGCTCTGGCACGGAGCAGCAACAGCAGCAGGAGGACTCCACAGTTAACGGACTCGCCTCCACAATAAACGCATCCCCAATTTGACGGGTGCTCAAACTTAACGACTGTTGACTTATAAAGCTCTAGTGATTGCAGGAATTTATATTCTGATGACGACCGCTTGTGTTGCGATCGGAACGCCGAAGTTGTTTTTGTTATTTTCTTTGAACCTATCTACGTGACTTTACCCAAAGACTCAAAGAATATTAACGACTATTTTTATTTAAAAATTTTACCAAGTAAGGCCCACTGAGCTATTTAGCTTTTTCTAGACCTGACCACACTAATGATAGCTTAACGAAGTGGCTGATATCGTGACGCAGGAATGAATCGCAACCGAATCGTCTAAACGCGTGATGTTGATTCTCAACGTGGAGGGGAAAAACCGGAGGACCCGGAGAAAAATCCACGCTGACCGCGGGTAGAAAGAGAGAGAGAGACACGCAAACTCCACATATACAGCAGCAGGCGTCAGGGTTGGGATCGAACCCACGACCTCCTGTGTACCAGACGATGTAGTTAACATCTCCCAACCACCGTGGTGCCCTGTTGGAGCGGTGGCGGTACGGTTAGTGCACTGCGCTATGAACCGGGCTACCTGAGTACCCAGGATACGTCTGACATCAGAGTTGGTGGTGGTGGTGGTGGCCAAGTGATGTCCGCGACCCTGTCGCGTTCCCCATCCTCCACCCTACCCCCATCCCATCCCACTTCACCAACCGGCGTGGTGAAGTGTGCTCTGCATGAATGAGCGTCACGGCATCGTTAAGGGAGTGGGGTATCTACTATTCGTCATATCAGTAAACGATCTTCTTTGCAACAACAACAACACAAACCCCATTTGCTCAATGACTCGACTCCACTGCCGTCGAGTTACCCAATCGCAATAATCGACGTGATAACCACACCGCGCGGGGTGGGGATGGAAGATTTATTCCCTTCGATGAGATCAAGGCAGAGGTCGCAAACGGGGTTTGATTCCTTACCCGTACCCGGCCGCACCAGGGTCGCAAACAGGTACCCGTACCCGGCCGTACCCGTACCCTACCCGTACCCGGCCGGGTACGGGTAGGGTACGGGTATCGGGTACCTGATTGCGACCTCTGGGATGAAGCCATGTTGCAGGCGCGGGTGGGTTGATTCTAGGAACTTGAATTGTGAGAAGAGACAAGACGTCGGGAAATGAGTGACAAACAGTTACTCACCGGTGACTCACGGTCTACCCGTACCCGGCCGCACCAGGGTCGCAAACGGGTACCCGTACCCGGCCGGGTACGGGTAGACGGGTATCGTGTAGGGTACGGGTATCGGGTACCCGATTGCGACCTCTGGATCAAGGTGACGAGGCCGCCCGTGTCTCAGTGATGACGGGGCAACAGGCGGCGCCACCGACTCCTCTGTCTGATAGCAGAGCGGCATCGCACGACACGCAGCTGAGCCCTAACACTCATCTAAACCCCCATAGCCCCCCCTAGTTCTAACACCGGCCACGCATGTAACACCTACAACACGAGAGGGCGGACAAATACATCCACTTAGCACATTCGTCGATAACGCAGCCTTAAGAAGTATTACGCAGGAAGAAAGAATTGTATATGATAGCCGACGTTTCGGGTAGTGGCCCTTCTTCAAAGCACGCACAGAGAGACATCTGACCTATGTGCTGTGAAGAAGGCCCATGGCACGAAACGTCGCCTATTATAAACTCTTTCTTGTTCAGGCCACGGTGTTGCTGACGATGGTTGTTTTGTTTGTTGTCCGTACTTGTGCACTACTGCCACGGTGGCTAGGAGATGTTAACTACCTCGCCGGGTATGTAGGAGGTCGTGGGTTAGATCCCGACCCTGACGCCTGCTGTATATTTTGAGTTTACGTGTCTCTCTCTCATCATCATCACGGTGGCTAGGAGATGTTAACTACCTCGCCTGGTATGCAGGAGCTCGTGGGTTCGATCCGGACCCTGACGCATGCTGCTGTTGTATATTTGGAGTTTGCGTGTCTCTCTCTTTCCCCGTGGTCGCGTGGATTTTTTTCTGCGGGTCCTCCGGTTGTTTCTCTCCACATTTGGCTGCCGTAAATGTCCACCCGATCAGCCGCTTCGTTGAGCTATCATTTGTGATAGCCAGGTCGTTTCTGAAAGAAAAAAAACATGTCTCAGTGTGCCTTACCTGGTTACAATAAGACGTTGTTTCGCGTATCGCAAACGCAGCAGCAACATATGTAGTAGCTACATATGTAGTAGCTACGGGCCCCGCACTTTCAATTTCGGTTAAGTGATTCTGCACTTGCTCTATTACTATAGTACTATACCGCCTTCAAATGTGTTGATACCTCATTCGTGTAATTCAGCCCTATACCCCTAGGCCATAACAGCACAAAAGATGCATGATTCATTGGGACGTTTGCGTTCTCAAAGCGTTCTTTAACCATTCACCCGGAGCCATTTAATATTGTCACTATAGCGGACACTTAAAACGTATAACAACAACAAAAATAACACGCATCTCTATGTCGTTGGAGATCTGTGGCAAAGATCTTCATAGCTCATCGGATTCCTCCAGAATAAATAAAGATTCTGAGTCTGATCCAACGCTGGATGAGTGCCATCTCCAAACCGCGTCGGTCAGTGTGTGTGACGAGTTTCGACCATACTTCACCACGCTGGTGAGTGCGGGGTTAGCGTATTGGTTCGGATATCACCCGTTTTTCTTCTGCCGTGGCCGGGTATCGAACTTAGGTTCGCCGGGTTAACGCCGTTGACTTCGTAATTATCACGCTAAGACGAGCGCAGCGTAGACACGCACACAGACAACTACCATCGATGCACGAATCTTCCTCGCTGCACGGACAAGAGGAAACGTGTTTCCTGCCTGGACACTGCCCGGACAGTGTTGGTTGATGGTTTTAAAAACGATTTATATATTGAAGGGTGTACCGTATATGGATATTTTAATCGATGTTTTTCTACCGATGATTATCCTATGGCAGCGCATATTAAATTTTTTTTTAATACAAATACGATGATATACACACAACCAGTGTCTGATTATCGTAGTTGCAAAAGTAGCTACTACACATGTAGTAGCTACATATATATAGTAGCTACATGTGTAGTAGCTGCACGTGTAGCTACTACACGGGGCCCGCGCTTTCAAGGGCCCCGCGTGAAATGCTTTCAAGCTATCAATTACGGTTCAGTGATTCTGCACTTGCTCTATTACTATAGTACTATACCTCCTTCAACTTTTATGAACGACTGGGTGTTTAAGGTTTGCGATTTGTCGTATTATCTGGCTGTATAGCAAATGAAACAATACAATAACTTGACTATGCAAGTTAAAAAGGTGTGTTTTAATATTTATGTGTTTTTATGTTTCGATTTAAAGCTTTCGTGACTGCAGGGATTCATCTTCTTGGTTTTTCGGTAAAGTCACGTAGAAGGGAAGTAATAAAATAAAAAAAAATATTTTATTTTATTATGTTTTATTTTTATTATGTTTTATTTTTATTATTTTATTACTTCCCTTCTACGCGACTTTACCGAAAACCCAAGAAGATGTTTTTTATTTTATTTAGGACACCTTTATAACTTACGCTATAGGCCCCTCACTAGCTTAGTCCGGCACTCCACACACCCCGAACATTATAATGTGCTTGAAACGACACGCAGCGTGAAACATACACACACACATTATATTCTACTGCTGCTTTTGTAATAACCCAGGCGCTGACCAGCGTGGTGAAGTATGGTCAAACGACCGCCTTGGCCAACGTGGACTTCTGGGAGGAGATCGTATATATCCAGCAGTGGATTGACAAGGGGTTGTGAATTTCTTAATAATATCATAATAAAATAATGACGAGCACAATTCATTTGTATTAATCACAGAACATATGTATATACATATATGCATATAAACGTTTGACATTAGAAACGTCTACATTGTTATTTTTTCAATTTCTGAATCTAGTTTGCTCTAAACGAGTGACCCTTAGCGTATCCGATTGCCAAAAAAAAGAACACATTTAATGAAATAAATAAGCAAACCATGAGTCAAATATATATATTTTAAACATAGATTTTATTCATTGTTTCTTTTCAGCTTTCAATTTCAACAGACATTTCTATTTATAATAGATGAGTTTTTTTTATTAGGTCAGATTGCGTCAATGAAGTGTGTTTCGTAAACCCTCCTCCACCCGACACAGTTAACTATTGAAGTTGTCACGTGGTGAACAAACCTGCCAACAATGTAGAGAGAGAGGGAGCGATCTCACACCATTTAACATCTGGGTCCGACGTTTCGCTGACAGTTCCAGCCAGCAGCATCATCATAATCATCAGGCAGTTGCCAGAATTGCGCAAAAACAATGACGTTCTATAAATGTGACTAATAATGCGTAACTTTTTTTGCGTCGCTATAAACAGGGGCATTGGGATCTACGGATGAAATGCGCCTTACAAACGTAAATTATGATTATAATTGGTGTTGTAAGTCTCTTGAAAACAGCTGTTCAATGTTTCCCGCGCGTATCAGAGAGCACTTCGTTTGCTTTGCTTTCTCTCGGCTTTAGCGTCACACTCCAACGATGGCGAATTCCTTGATTCTAGATTTGAAGCTTTCGTGACTGCAAGGATTCATATTCTTAGGTTGTTTCGGTAAAGTCACGTAGGTAAAAAATTAAAATTAATAAAAGTAAAATAAAAATAAATAAAAAATCACGATGTTTCGGAGGCAATTTATTTTACTTTTATTAATTTAATTTTTTTTACCTACGTGACTTTACCGAAAAAAACTAAGAATATAAATGCGAATTCCTTGGTTAACTCGATCACGGTGTATGGCAACGCACTGTACATGTGAGCAGCAATGTGGACATTTAGGCCGCCCCTTCCCCGATCCATAATTCGTTTACTTTGGGTTGAGGCCGTGTAGAAGCGTGTGTCGTATACCCCTACACCACCCGACATCAAATGAATGAAAGCGTCACGGGAATGAAATATTCTAAACGTGTCGCTGCTTCGGCAAGCAGCAACATCACTACCGTTGTCGTTGTCGTCATCGTCGTAGAGTAATCGCACAACACTTGAATCCAGTAACGACGTTTCACTGCAGATGAGAGCCAGCATCATCAGGTCGACAACAGGGAGCTCAGATCTCGAGCGA
Organism: Lampetra planeri; assembly: GCF_965212315.1. Lineage (NCBI taxonomy): Eukaryota > Metazoa > Chordata > Hyperoartia > Petromyzontiformes > Petromyzontidae > Lampetra > Lampetra planeri. Next base: position 10,371,242 of record NC_136121.1, on the reverse strand, counting down.
AAGCGCTCCCCGATGCGGCCCCTGAAGTAGATGCCACGACGTCACGTGATGCGCGTGACGCGTTTTGTTCTAATTCATTGGTGGCCCGCGGTCGGGTGGCGGGAGGGCTTTACGAGGCACAATTTTTTTTTTTTACAGGACGACCAAAGGCAACACAAACCGGTGATGAACCACGCTGGTCGTGAGAGGCTACGCGTGTGTGTATGTATATAATATATGTAAATATCCGTGCCCTGTGAGTGAAACCAATTAACGAACTCCGCGCCGTGATTTTTGTCGGGGGTAAATAGACGCTCCAAGCCCAGGACGTGTCATTCAGACTCTGTCTTATCGCCAGACCTGTTCTTCACCTGAGGACGGCTGCTTGCGTTGTGGCCGAAACGTCGTGAGAATTATTTGATTATGTTTATTTATTTTATTTTATTATTTCCATTCTACGTGACTTTACCGAAAGAACCAAGAAGAGAGATCTCTTCTTGGTTCTTTCGGTATGCAAATTATTGTGTCAAGGCGCTCTTCCTCCTCCCTCCCAGCTTAAAAAGACGCTCCAAGCCTGGAGTGTGTCAATCAGACTCTTTCTTATCGACAGACCTGTTCTTCACCTGAGGACGGCTGCTTGCGTTGTGGCCGAAACGTCGTGAGAATGATTTGATTATTATTTTTATTATTTTATTATTTTCATTCTACGTGACTTTACCGAAAGAACCAAGAAGATGGGGGTAAAACACTTACAAGTTTTAGTTTTCGGCTAATTTCTCGCACTGAGCATACACATTATAAGTTCAACACCGAGCAGGCCACCGATATTATCCAGAATAGAGGTCCCTCCCCAGTTAGATCGCGTGTCGTGTGGTGGTGGCGCGACGGGGGGTTTAAGCGACGCATTTATATTGACGCGATCTCACCCAAAACCACCTCTATCGTGGAGCGTATTGCATCATTCATCTGCGTCAAGTTGTCATCGTCCCAACCTCGTCTAGAACATCGTTAACACAACACTCCAGCCGCTCGCTTGGTAACAATCGCCTGCACGCATTGCATATTTGGAGGAGATTGAACGATGACATTTAACGATGAGATTTAACGAGATTGAACGATCGATGGGTGCACCGTGCAGAAGGGCCCGTCACCAGCGAAGCTTCGCTCTGCGGTTTCTAAAATCGCGGGGGGTTTGGGGGGGGGCGCAGAGGATCGCAGACGCGGGGCCCGAGTGGTGGGGGTGGTGGGAGGGGGCTATTGTTAGTCATTTTGCCGATAATTGGTCTAATCAGCCAGCAATTATGAATCGCTCGCAATTATTACCGTGATTAATTGCCAATAGAGTATTTGCGACGACCTTAAAGTGGACGTGTATAAGTTATATCGAGAGTACGTCAAAAGAAAAAAAGCACATATGAGCATATAATGAGTGTGTGCGTGTGCGTGTTTATCATGAAAATGTATAATTGCGTCTTTATTTCCTCCGAGTATTCTACAGGGCGGAGCGGTGGCGCAGTGGTTGGGCGCACTTGGATGATGAACGGCGGGCGACCTGCGTCCGCGATTCTCCCGACTATACGACGAACGTCATCAGCTGTGAGTGATGTCTGCACCGGTCGTGGGTCGACGAGAATGGTGAAGTATGGTCAACAAGGACACCATCACGATCGACGCGGCTTGAGGCGGTCTTCGTCCGTGGTTGCGAACGTCACGATTGATACATTTGCGTAGGGCACAATGACAATACTATTCTTGGTTCTTTCGGTAAAGTCACGTAGAAGGGAAATAATAAAATAAAAATAATAAAACATAATGAAATACAATTCTCACGACGTTTCGGCCACAACGCAAGCAGCCGTCCTCAGGTGAAGAACAGGTCTGTCGGAAAGACAGCGTCTGAATGAACACCACCAAGCTTGGCAGCGTATATTTAAGCTGGGTTAGAGGAGGAAGGGCGCCTTGACAAAGGAATTTACATATCAACAGAGGAATTTAGCATATTTATGGCAAATGCAGATATGGGATTAGTCACTACTTGTGGAATGCGTAGGAGGTGGGGGGGGGACTCAAAGTCATATCATGCTCGTGCATTATGTAGGATTAGCAGCAACAAAGGGAGGAGGTATAGGGTTAGCAGTAATAATAAATGACGTCCGAAAATCTACGAGAAAACACCGAGCCATAACCACGTGCACCGGTTACAATCGGGGCACGGTCACGTGGCCTAGCGGGAGCGCAATTTCGCCGCTTATTGCAAAACTTCACGGTTCGAATCCGGAATAATCTCGCGCGGTGTGTGTGTTTGTGTGTGTGTGTGTGTTTGTGTGTGTGTGTGTGTTTGTGTGTGTTTGTGTGTGTGTGTGTTTGTGTGTGTGTGTGTTTGTGTGTGTGTGTTTGTGTGTGTGTGTGTTTGTGTGTGTGTGTGTGTTTGTGTGTGTGTGTGTTTGTGTGTGCGGCTTGCTGAACTTCAGTTGCGAGTGATATCGGATGTGTCGAGGTGTAAGTACCGATAATAACCTCCCCCCCACCTCCATCCATCCACCCCACGCCGCTGCCGAACACAGCCCCGCGGCCCGAGTTGCCACGGGTTGTGATGACTGCTATGGAAAAACTGACACGGGCCACAACACGCACTATTGTGTGTGGGCTGTGTGTGGGCTGTGTGTGTGGGCTGTGTGTGTTATGTGTGTGGGCTGTGTGTGGGCTGTGTGTGTGCTGTGTGTGTGCAGTGTGTGTTATATGTGTGGGCTGTGTGTGGGCTGTGTGTGTGCTGTGTGTGGGCTGTGTGTGGGCTGTGTGTGTGCTGTGTGTGGGCTGTGTGTGCTGTGTGTGGGCTGTGTGTGGGCTGTGTGTGGGCTGTGTGTGGGCTGTGTGTGTGCTATGTGTGTGGTGTGTGTGTAGGCTGTGTGTGGGCTGTGTGTGTGGTGTGTGTGGGCTGTGTGTGTGCTATGTGTGTGCTGTGTGTGGGCTGTATGTGGGCTATGTGTGTGCTGTGTGTGAGCTGTGTGTGTGCTGTGTGTGGGCTGTGTGTGTGCTGTGTGTGTGCTGTGTGTGGGTTGTGTGTGGGCTGTGTGTGGGCTGTGTGTGTGCTGGGTGTGGGCTGTGTGTGGGCTGTGTGTGTGCTATGTGTGGGCTCTGTGTGGGCTATGTGTGGGCTGTGTGTGGGCTGTGTGTGTGCTGTGTGTGGGCTGTGTGTGGGCTCTGTGTGGGCTATGTGTGTGCTGTGTGTGGGCTGTGTGTGGGCTATGTGTGGGCTATGTGTGTGCTGTGTGTGGGCTATGTGTGGGCTGTGTGTGGGCTGTGTGTGGGCTGTGTGTGTGCTATGTGTGGGCTGTGTGTGTGCTATGTGTGGACTGTGTGTGGGCTGTGTGTGTGCTATGTGTGGGCTGTGTGTGTGCTATGTGTGGGCTGTGTGTGTGCTATGTGTGGGCTGTGTGTGTGCTGTGTGTGGGCTGTGTGTGTGCTATGTGTGTGGTGTGTGTGTGGGCTGTGTGTGTGCTATGTGTGTGGTGTGTGTGCTATGTGTGTGGTGTGTGTGTGGACTGTGTGTGTGCTGTGTGTGGGCTACGTGTGGGCTGTGTGTGTGCTGTGTGTGGGCTGTGTGTGTGTGCTATGTGTGTGGTGTGTGTGTGGGCTGTGTGTGGGCTATGTGTGGGCTGTGTGTGGTGTGTGTGTGGGCTATGTGTGGGCTGTGTGTGTGGGCTGTGTGTGGGCTGTGTGTGGGCTACGTGTGTGCTATGTGTGTGGGCTGTGTGCTATTTGTGTGGGCTATGTGTGGGCTGTGTGTGGGCTGTGTGTGTGCTGTGTGTGGGCTACGTGTGTGCTATGTGTGTGGGCTGTGTGTGGGCTGTGTGTGTGCTATGTGTGTGGTGTGTGTGTGGGCTGTGTGTGGGCTGTGTGTGTGCTGTGTGTGGGCTGTGTGTGGGCTGTGTGTGTGCTGTGTGTGGGCTGTGTGCGGGCTATGTGTGGGCTGTGTGTGGGCTATGTGTGGGCTATGTGCGGGCTGTGTGTGGGCTATGTGTGGGCTATGTGTGGGCTATGTATGGGCTGTGTGTGGGCTATGTGTGGGCTATGTGTGGGCTATGTATGGGCTGTGTGTGGGCTGTGTGTGGGCTGTGTGTGGGCTGTGTATGGGCTATGTATTGGGAGGCGGCCGGAAAGCAGACACGGGTCCGGGTCGCGGTGCCAGACGCCACGAGGAGGAGGAGGGGAGGGGGTGGAGAAGGAGGGGGTGGGGGGACGAGGGGTGGAGGGGGATGGAGGAGGGGGGGGAGAGGGGGGTGGAGGAGGGGGTGGGGGCGAGGGGGGTAGAGGAGGGGGGGGGCTCCGTCTCAGCGCCGCCGCTCGGCGCATTCCGTGCGTTCCTGCGCCGAGATTAGCGGCGGCGTGGCGTGAGTGACGCACGCATCGTTCACACTCACACCTACACACACACTCACTCACACACACTTACACCTACACACACACTCTCACTTACACACACTCACACTTACACCTACACACACACTCACACACACTTACACCAACACACACACACTCACACACACACACTCTCACCTACACACACTCACTCACACACACACTCTCACCTACACACACACTCTCACCTACACACACTCACTCACACACACTTACACCTACACACACACTCTCACCTACACACACTCACTCACACACACTTACACCTACACACACACTCTCACCTACATACACACTCACACCTATACACACACACTCACACCTACACACACTCACTCACACACACTTACACCTACACACACACTCTCACCTACACACACTCACACTTACACCTACACACACACTCACACACACTGACACCTACACACACACTCTCACCTACACACACTCACACTTACACCTACACACACACACACTTACACCTACACACACACTCTCACCTACACACACTCACACTTACACCTACACACACACTCACACACACGTACACCTACACACACACTCACACACACACTCACACCTACACACACACTTACACACACTCTCACCTACACACACACACTCACACCTACACACACTCTCACACACCTACACACACACTCTCACCTACACACACACTCACACACACTCACACCTACACACTCACTCACCCCTGCACACACACTCACACCTACACACTCACTCACACCTACACACACTCTCACACCTACACACGCACAAACAACGCACACACAACGCACACACAC